>NW_019944731.1:109655-127223 GCF_002910315.2 Salvelinus sp. IW2-2015
AGTGGTGGGAGGGGTTACTGTGGTCTATGATAAGCAGTGGTGGGAGGGGTGAGTGGTATGTTAACTTATTCTGAAAGAGGTGTAGTCTGCAAAACACTGCTGCTGAGTCTGGCACTGAGGTGTCAAGATAAGCCAGGTAGGGTTGTGGAGGAATTATAATGACAGTCCATGAGTGTTGGCTCTGTTGGCTCATGGCTATATCTTAGAAGTGGTCTAGCATTTAGCAATAGGGACAATTTGATTTCTCAATTCTTACAGATAGGCCAAGACATTTTAGAAGTTGATCTGATTCGTCGGGTCTCTTTGGCACTCTTGTAAAGTTTAAGGGACATTGAACGAACCATCCATGGTTTGCGTACTACGTAGGTTTAGTAATTATTTTTGTTTCCATAGCTGATGAAAGTGTCCGACTTGACTCATAAGTTCTGACCCACTGGTCGGTCAGAGCTCTCATCACGATGTTGCTCTTCCTCATTGCTGTGTTGTTACGTGATAAGAAAGGCTGGAACTGATGAGGAAGACCTCTGCCATGTGGGTAGATGTGTTGAGGAGACAGATTCGCTGGTACTCATCTACTCCAAACTACTCAACACTCTTTCCTGTTGAGTTACTTTTCTCAGACTGCCGGTCAAAGGCTCCAAAATCAACATCCTGGAGGCAGACATAGACATGTCCTTGTTGGTTCACCCCCTGAATCAGATGTGGATTCAAGACCACAGATACGTCCCAAAATGGCACCCTATTCCCTATGGGTCCTGTGTCTAAAGTAGTGCCCTATGGGTCCTGGGTCTAAATTAGTGCCCGTGGGTCCTGGTCTAAAGTAGTGCCTATGGGTCCTGGTCTTAAAGTAGCACTATGGTCCTGGTCTAAAGTAGTGCCTATGGTCCTGGTCTAAAGTAGTGCCCTATGGGTTCCTGGTCTAAAGTAGTGGGCTATGTCCTATGGGCCTGGTCTAAAGTAGTGGCACTATGTCCTATGGGTCCTGGTCTAAAGTAGTGCGCACTATGTCCGATTGGGTCCTGGTCTAAAAGTAGTGCACTATGCCCTATGGGTCCTGGTCTAAAGTAGTGCCCTATGGGTCCTGGTCTAAACGTAGTGTCAACTATGGTCCTGGTCTAAAGTACCTTGCACTATGTGTCCTATGGGTCCTGGTCTAAAGTAGTGCACTACTGCAATTACCTGTGGAGGTAATAATTTACTTTGCATAGCTGTTTCTCATAAAGTCATTATGAGAAATATTCCGATTGGTAAATAGAATATGTGTGAGTAAATGTAACTTCTATGATTTAATGTGTGTACAAACTTAGAGGTGACACACTGTCACCCCCTGCCAAGAAACACCACAGAGGTCATTTTTTTACAAAATTCAGTTTGTTTTAAGTGTTGTCTGTTGGTCGCTGCCTCCTCTCCCCCCAGAATTACAAGTGATTGTGCTGGCTGTCCAGTGCTAGTTCTCAGTAGAAAGGACTTTCTCTAATCCGCTACTTGGAGCCAGATTCACACAAGGGGCCAGGAGGAGGGAAGAGGGGGCAGAAAGAACCCAAAATCTGACAAACTGCCCAGTGGATAACAACGCCTCTCTTTTTCTCAGACTGTTCCTGCCGCATGCTAGCCCGGCCCTCACTCATGCTGTGCCCTCAATGACATTGTGCAGAGTGCCGTATTAATCACCTGATGGGTCAGAAGACGTTCTGATTATGACGTTGCTGTGAGGTTGTTGTATCAGGAGAGGCACCTGCATCTCTGATTTCAGATGTATCTCCCACTGTGTGTGTATTATAGGTCAAACAACTGTATGTCAGCGGCTGAAATTACACAACACTTCGATGGAATGAGAGATGGCTTCCTAATTGATCTAATATAATCTCATAATGACAATTACCTTTGTCCATTTTGAAAATAGGATATTTGTGTGTCTAACTTTCTCACTCATCATTATTCCCGAATCGTTCAGGTTATCTTTAATCATGGAGCATCCACATGAATGAGAAGTGTTAAGAAAATTCTATTCTTATTTACAATAAAAGTGACTCAATCCATTATTTACCATTCATTTCTATTGGGCACAAAATCACTGAAACAACCAAACAAACAGCAAGTGCATCCAACAAGTTTGTAGAGTCACAGAGTTTGATGTCATCATTGTGTGCTGGGAATATGGGACCAAATACTACTTTTGACTACTTTAATACACATACAAGTGAATTTGTCCCAATACTTTTGGTCCCCTAAAATGGGTGGACTATGTACAAAAAGTGCTGTAATTTCTAAACGGTTCAAAAGAAATAGATTAAAAAATACCCTCAAATGAAAGCGGACAGTCGCACTTTAACCTCATAGTATTGTATCATTTCAAATCCCAAACAACAAAACATTTGTCACTGTCCCAATACTTTTGGAGCTCAGAGATGTGGCTAGTCTGGATGGTGGAGTAGATTATTGACATGTTGGGGAGAGACTGGAGCAGCATGGAACCACAAGTGGTTCTGTGTTCTACTATGGTTCTACTAAATCAATGGGCCAAGTGGTTCTGTCTGCTCAATTACAGCTGGGAAATAGAACCCAACCCAGAACTGAAGGTATTTCAGTCAAATCTCCAGTTCTATTTATGTCTACACAGAGTTAGCGTTTGTATGATAACATAGTCGAGGCACGCAGGAGACCCGGTCGTCAGACATACTGTTAAAAAGCTTATGTGTATCTTGTGGGATATAGCCTCAGCCAGTCATGCAGAAAGTAAAGTCCAGATAACAACTTCTGTTATTTGATGAAAGGGGAGTTGCATGGGGCACTTTTAATCTGCAACACGGGGAAGGAGTAACCATATCCTGTCCGGCACACAAACATGCTCAACCGACCTTACCTCGCCATGAGTGCAGCACTGTCGCAAAACTCTGATTGGTTGTAGGGAAGACAGTTCAGAAACAGTCTAAGAGAAGAAGGAAATAACCGTTTTAGTTTTTTCACCTTCATGTATCTTGACATGGGCATCTATTCCCAATCTGGCAACCTGGTTAGAGATCCTCTGATTGGATGGGTAGGAGACACCTGCTGGTGGGTGCCGTACATGTTCATTTACTTTCACAAAGAAAGTTTTTAAAAAGTTGATGCCTATTTACTGATAAACCACCACTGACTATCCCACACTCACAAACGTACATACTGTGGAATTTCAGCCATGCTTTACTTCTTTTTATTTATTTATTATTTCACCTTTATTTAACCAGTAGGCTAGTCAGAACAAGTTCTCATTTACAACTGCGACCTGGCCAAGATAAAGCAAAGCAGTCGACACATACAACAACACAGAGTTACACATGGAATAAACAAACATACAATCAATAATACAGTAGAAAAATCGAAATACCGCATGTGCAAATGAGGTAGTAAGAAAGGTAATGCAATAAATAGGCCGTGATGGCAGTAATTACAATATAGCAATTAAACACTGGAATGTAGAATGTGCAGAAGATGAATGTGCAAGTAGAGGGGTGCAAAGGAGCAAAATAAATCAAATAAATAACAGTATGGGGGATGAGGTAGTTGGATGGGCATATACAGATGGGCTATGTACAGGTGCAGTGATCTGTGAGCTACTCTGACAGCTGGTGCTTAAAGTTAGTGAGGAGATATGAGTCTCCAGTTTCAGTGATTTTTGCAGTTCGTTCCTGTCATTGGCAGCAGAGAACTAGAAAGAGAGCAGCCGAAGGAAGAATTGGCTTTGGGGTGACCAGTGAGATATACCTGCTGGAGCGCGTGCTACGGGTGGGTGCTGCTATGGTGACCAGTGAGCTGAGATAAGGCGGGGCTTTACCTAGCAGAGACTTGGAGATGACCTGGAGCCAGTGGGTTTGGCGACAAGTATGAAGGAGGGCCAGCCAACGAGAGCATACAGGTCGCAGTGTTGGGTAGTATATGGGGCTTTGGTGACAAACGGATGGCACTGTGGTAGACTGCATCCAATTTGTTGAGTAGAGTGTTGGAGGCTATTTTGTAAAGACATCGCCGAAGTCGAGGATTGGTAGGATAGTCAGTTTTACGAGGGTATGTTTGGCAGCATGAGTGAAGGATGCTTTGTGTAACGGCTTTACTCCTCCTCTTCATCCGAAGAGGAGGACAGGGATTGAACCAAAATTGCAGCGTGTGTGATGAGACATAATTTATTTAAACAAGACGAAAAAACGAACTATACTTGAATATTAACAAAACAAATAAACGATGTAGACAGACCTGGACGACGAACTTACATGAAAACACGAAGACAGCAATAACAGGAAAACTGATACAATAAAACGAGCGAACAAAACAAAACCGAAAACAGTCCCGTGTGGCGTAACATACAGACACTGACCAGGAGACAACCACCCATGACAAACAAAGTGAAAACACCTACCTAATATGATTCTCAATCAGAGGAGATGAAAACACCATGCCTCTAATTGAGAACCAATATAGGTACCCATTAAAACCCATAGAAACAGAAAACATAGACTGCCCACCAACTCATGTCCTGACCAGCTAACACATAAAACAAAACTAACAGAAAACAGGTCAGGAACGTGACATAACCCCCCCCCCCCAAGGTGCGAACTCCGGCGCACCAGCACAAAGTTCGAGGGAGGGTCTGGGTGGGCATCTGACCACGGTGGTGGCCAGGCTCTGGGCGAGGTCCCCACCCCACCATAGTCAATCCCAGCTTACGTCTCCCCCTTAGAATGACCACCCCTCCTTTTCCACCCACCTAATATAAGGGGCACACCAAGAAAGGGACAGCTCCGGACCAGGTAGCTCAGGACAGCGAGGTAGGTCGGAATAGAGAGGTAGCTCGGAATAGAGAGGTAGCTTCAGGATAGAGAGGTAAGCTCAGGATAGAGAGATAGCTCAGGATAGAGAGATAGCTCAGGATAGAGGGGCAACTCCGGACTGAAGGGCAGCTCGGACAGAGAGACAGCCTGGACTGAGGGGCAGTCTGGATTACTAGCCGCCGATGCTGGGCGCTCATGGCAGGCTGACGGCTCTGGACGCTCATGGCAGGCTGACGGCTCTGGACGCTCATGGCAGGCTGACGGCTCTGGACGCTGCATGCAGGCTGAGCCTGGACGCTCATGCAGGCTGACGGCTTCTGGACGCTCATGGGCAGGCTGACGGCTCTGGACGCTCATGGCAGGCTGACGCTCTCTGGACGCTCATGGCAGGCTGACGGCTCTGGACGCTCATGGCAGGCTGACGGCTCTGGGGACGCTCATGGCAGGCTGACGGCTCTGGACGCTCAGGCAGGCTGACGGCTCGGACGCTCATTAGGGCGGCTGACGCGACTTCTGGACGCTCATGGCTCGCGGACGCTCTAGACGCTCAGGCTCGCTGACGGCTGCTCTGGCTGCTCATGGCTCGCTGACGGCTCTGGACGCTCATGGCTCACTGGCGGCTTCTGGCAGATCCTGTCTGGCTGCGGCTCTGGCAGATCCTGTCTGTTGGCGGCTTTCTGGCAGATCCTGTCTGGTTGGCGGCTCTGGCAGATCCTGTCTGGTTGGCGGCTCTGGCAGATCCTGTCTGGTTGGCGGCTCTGGCAGATCGTCTGTGCAGATGTCTGTCTGACGACTGGCTCTAGCGGCTCCTGACTGACTATCGGCTCTGACGGCTCGGGACCAGCGGGCGGCTCTAATGGGCTCGGACAGACGGATGGCCAGACGGCACTGGGCAACGGAGTGGCTTCAGATGGCGCTGGGGAGACGGAGGCTCAGATGGGGGCTGGGGAGACGGATGGCTCAGATGGCGCTGCGGGAGACGGATGGCTCAGATGCGCTGGGAGACGGGATGGCTCAGATGGCGCTGGGGAGACAGATGGCTCAAGATGCGCTAGTGGAGACGATTGGCTCTGGCCGGATAAGGCGCACTGTAGACCTGGTGCGTGTGCGGAACTGGAGGCACCGGGCTAAGGACACGCACTCTTCATGCTAGTGCGGGGAGCAGGGACAGGCACACTGGACTCTCAAAGCGACTCTGTGCCTGTTGCGTGGCCGGCACTGGTGGCACCGGGCTGAGTGCACGCACATCAGGACTAGTACGGGAGAAGTAACAGTGTGTACAGGGCTCTGGAGACGCAAGGTGGCCCTAGGTGCGTCCCGCTGTGCCGGAACTGGAGCGCACTGGGCTGGAGACACGCACTACAGGAGAGTGCGTGGAGGAGAGGAACAGGGCTCTGAAGACGCAACTGGAAGCCTGGGTGCGTGGTGTAGCACTGGTGTACTGGCTGGGGCGGAAGGTGGCCGGAAATACCGGACCGTGCAGGCGTACTGGCTCCCTTGAGCATTGAGCCTGCCCAACCTTACCTGGCTGAATACTCCCCGTCGCCCGACCAGTGCGGGAGGTGGAATAACCCGCACCGGGCTATGTAGGCGAACCGGGACACCATGCGTAAGGCTGCGTGCCATGTAAGCCGGCCGAGGAGGACGCACTGGAGACCAGACGCGTTGAGCCGGCCTCATGACACCTGGCTCAATGCCCAATCTAGCCCTACCAGTGCGGGAGAGTGGAATAAACCCGCACCGGGCTTATGCACACGTACAGAGAGACACCGTGCGCTCTACTGCGTAACACGGTGTCTGCCCGTACCCCGCTCTCCACGGTTAGCCTGGGAAGTGGGCGCAGGTCTCCTACCTGCCCTTGGCCCACTACCTCTTAAGCCCCCCCCCCAAGAAATTTTGGGGTTTCTTCTCGGGCTTCCAGCCACGTCTCCTTGCTGCCTCCTCATACCACCCTGTTGGGCCTCTCGCTGCCTCCATCCCTCACAGAGCGCGGCGATCATTCCCCAATGTGCGCCCAGTGTCCTTTTCCCTCAATACTTCCTCCCAAGTCCATGAGTCCTGATCTCTTGCCGCTGCTCGAACTTGCGCTGCTTGGTTCTGGATTGGTGGGTGGTTCTGTAACGGCTTTCCTCCTCCTCTTCATCCGAAGAGGAGGAGCAGGGATTGAACCAAAATGCAGCGTTGTTGTGATGACATAATTTATTAAACAAGACGAAAAACGAACTATACTGAATAATTAACAAAACAAATAAACGATGTAGACAGACCTGGACGACGAAATTACATGAAACACGAAAGAACGCAATAACAGGAAAAACTGACTACATAAAACGAACGAACAAACAAAACCGAAAACAGTCCCGTGGGTGGCGTAACATACAGACACTGACACAGGAGACAACCACCCACGACAAACAAAGTGAAAACACCTACCTTAATATGATTCTCAACAGAGGAGATGAAAACCACCTGCCTCTAATTGAGAACCATATTAGGTACCCATTAACAACATAGAAACAGAAAAACTAGACTGCCCACCCAACTCACGTCCTGACCAGCTAACACATAAAACAACTAACAGAAAACAGGTCAGGAACGTGACAGCTTTGTTGCGGAATAAGAAGCGATTCTAGATTTAATTTTGGATTGGAGATGTTTAATGTGAGTCTGGAAGGAGAGTTTGCAGTCAACCAGACACGTAGGTATTTGTAGTTGTGAACATATTCTAAGTCAGAACCGTCCAGAGTAGTGAGTGCTGGACGGGCGGGCAGGTGCTGGCAGCAATCGGTTGAAGAGCATGCATTTAGTTTTACTTGCATTTAGAGCAGTTGGAGGCCACGGAAGGAGAGTTGTATCTGGCGTTGAAGCTCGTTTGGAGGTTAGTTAACACAGTGTCCAAAGAAGGGCCAGTGGTATACAGAATGGTGTCGTCTGTGTAGAGGTGGATCAAATAATTACCAGCAGCAAGAGCGACATGATTGATGTATACAGAGAAAAGAGTCGGCCCGAGAATTGAACCCTGTGGCACCCCCATAGAGACTGCCAGAGGTCCGGACAACAGGCCCTCCGATTTGACACACTGAACTCTATCAGAGAAGTAGTTGGTGAGTTCTAAGTGTGCATGTGGTCTTTCAGGGCTGGTTGTGTGTTTGGGGGTTTCCTCTGTTCCTGGAAACGGGTGGAATGCGTGTACTGTAGACCCCCTCTATAACACAGGAAGTTGGTGGCACCTTAATTGGGGAGGACGGGCTCGGGGTAATGACTGGAGCGAAATGAGTGTAATGGTATCAAATACATCAAACACGTGGTTGCCAGATGTTTGATGCCATTCCAGCCTCCACTGCTCTATAATGTGTCTGGACGAGTGTCACGCTTGGCCAGGATGTTATGATGTTTTTGGCAGGGAACATTTAAACATTTAATCACTTTCAGGAAGAATAATAAGACAAGMTTTGGTCCTGCTCCTTAAGCAAACCAGCGGAAGTCTCTACTCCGATGTAGGCCTTTATTCTTTCAAAGACAAAGGTGTTGATATCTCGCCCTGCGCCAGACTTCTCGCCCTACGGCAGACTGTGATCTGTCTCCACATGATGCTGCCTGCCTGTTTCTGTGAGGAGGACATTAGAGGGTCAGGAAGAGGGAGTGACTGACGGGACTGTTTTTTGGAGTTGAAACTGTGGAGTAGATGATGGTAGAACTAGCACAATAACACCTCGTTTTTGGATATGATGATGAATTAAATATCTCTCTCTCTGCCCCCCCTCCTAAACTCTCTCTCTATATATCTCTCTCTCTCTCTCCGTGTCTCTCTGTGTCTCTCTGTGTCTCTCTGTGTCTCTCTGTGTCTCTCTGTGTGTGTGTCTCTCCCGCCTCTCTCTGCCCACCCTCTCTCTCTCAATTCAATTCAAGGGGCTTTATTGGCATGGGAAACATATGTTAACATTGCCAATGCAAGTGAGGTAGATAATATACAAAAGTGAAAAATAACAATAAAAATGAACAGAAAGAAGTTCCAAAAGAATAAAGACATTACAAATGTCATATTATGTCTATATACAGTGTTGTAACGATGTGCAAATGGTTAGTACAAAAGGGAAGTGCAAAAGGTGAAATAAATAAACATAAATATGGGTTGTATTTACAATGGTGTTTGTTCTTCACTGGTTGCCCTTTTCTTGTGGCAACAGGTCACAAATCTTACTGCTGTGATGTCACACTGTGGTATTTCACCCAGTAGATATGGGAGTTTATCAAATTGGGTTTGTTTTTTAATTCTTTGTGGATCTGTGTAATCTGAGGGAAATATGTCTCTCTAATATGGTCATACATTGGACAGGAGGTTAGGAAGTGCAGCTCAGTTTCCACCTCATTTTGTGGACAGTGTGCACATAGCCTGTCTTCTCCTGAGAGCCAGGTCGCCTACGGCGGCCTTTCTCATAGCAAGGCTATGCTCACTGAGTCTGTACATAGTCAAAGCTTTCCTTAAGTTTGGGTCAGTCACAGTGGTCAGGTATTCTGCCACTGTGTACTCTTTGTTTAGGGCCAAATAGCATTCTAGTTTGCTCTGTTTTTTTGTTAATTCTTTCCAATGTGTCAAGTAATTATCTTTTTGTTTTCTCATGATTTGGTTTGGTCTAATTGTCTCTCTCTCTCGCTGTGTCTCTCCCCCTCTCTCTGGCCCCCCTCCTCCCACTCTCTCTCTCTCTCCCAACGTCCAGATTGAGATTTGACCTGGAATGGTGAAGAAGGACTGTTTTGATGAGAAGCCAGAGTTCTGTCATCCAACTAGACCTATCAGCTCCTCAGCACCATACGCTCCATGTCTGTTAGAAGGAACAGCTCACTACAGTGCTACACATCACCAACAGCTGTTTCTCCAGGCCCCACTGGGTGAATTGGACATAAACCTTCATCCCACCAGTGACAACAACATCAACAACACTAAAGCCATGTTTCTATTAACAGTAGATATAAAGACACTTTGATGTGACTTTGACTTTGATGTTTAGTCTGTCGAGAATGGTCCCAGATCAGTTTGTAATGACTTGCCAACTCCTATAGTCATTGTTACGCCAATGGGCAACAGATCTGGGATCAGGCTATAATCGGTCCACTCGATGAAGAAAAAAAAGTCTAGGACAAAGGCCGTTATTACAAAGTGCTTTAAAAGTAGAGTTTTTAAATGATACGTTCGCTAAAACGTTCTAATACACCACTGTAATTATTTTAACAGTTACAGTGTGTTTAAGGACCAGGCTGCTTTTTTGTGTAGGAGTTCTCCTGTTATTTGTTTGTGTGATTTTGCTGCTGTATTGGGGGGGGGGGGGGGGGTTGTTGTATGTGTGTGTGGTGTGTGTGTGTGTGACATATATCTTTATTTTATGACTCAAAAACACACAAGTTGACTTCATGGGAGTTCCAGTATTAAAATACAATTGCATTTGCCATGTATATTACAGTTAGCTATATGACATCATTTAGAATAAAATAAATAATATATATTTTCTCATGCTCAATATTTAACTGACATATTACAACAGGGTATGACAACACTGTCTGTGTGCCTTTCCTATTGAAGCATATTCCTACCATCTGCCCATTTGAGTTGAAGGTGTAATTTAAGCAGGAAAATGGCTTCCATACTTTTCAGCCTGTTTAAACCTCACAACAGATGTATGATACAAATGAATTACTACTCTTTATTAGCAATAAACTCTTCAGCATCTTCTAAAGTCAGTATTACAAACCTATAGTTTAACGTCACACCAAATCAGGCCTACCCAAAATAGTCGAGACAACGATGGAAGTTGACGTGATTGTGTCAATGAAATATGCTTATGACATTGGATGTCAGGTTGGGTATATCAGAATAGCCTTTTAGGCGACTGTCCCTTACGACACTGTGAATATTCCTGTTGGAATGTCAAACAGCACTAATAGTGAGCTTAGCTGTGTGTTTCTAAATGATGCCTGAGGATTACTGGTGAATAGATCTACAGTGGCTTCAGAAAGTATTCCCCCTTTGTCTTCTCCACATGTTGTTGTGTTACAGTCTGAATTTAAATGATTACATTGAGATTTGGTCACTGGCTTATTACAAAGTAATTAAAAATGAAAAGCTGAAATGTCTCGAGTCAATTTAGTATTCAACCTCTTTGTATAGGCAAGTCAAAATAGTTCAGGAGTAAAAATGTGCTTAACAAGTCCACATATAAAGTTGCATGAACTCATGATTTTTGAATGACTACCTCATCTCTGTTCCCCACACATACATTATCTGTAAGGTCCCTCAGTTGAGCAGTGAATTTCAAACACAGATTCAACAACAAAGACACGGGAGAATTTCCAATGCCTCACGAATAAGAGCACCAATTAGACGATGGGTAAAAAAAAAAAAGAGCTGAGGATCAATTTTCAACCTACTGTATGTTGTGATAATTGCATTGTTTGCTCTGTAACCTGTTAGTTCATATGCCTTGACACTGTGATATATAGACCTAAAGCCTAGACAATAAGAAGCGCGGTGGCAGAATAAATTCTACCACACCTTTTGTTTAATTACAAAACCGGAGAGAAACATCTGTCTGGTATGTCCAGAAAGCGTATAACAAACAGTTACATGACCTACAGCATGGTAGAACAAGTACATTTCCCAGACATTTTCAGACTACTAAACTATTGATTTAGAACCACAGAGAGTTACCGCAAGTCGCAAAAGAAAACAAGCGCTGCCTCCACTAATCCAGCACTATTTCAACATCTAATCACCTATGCTGTGATCCTGCGACTACCGTTTCTCAGTAAAGTATTCTGTTTATCCTTAACCACTGATTCCTGGTCTGGTCTCTTCTCTGCACCTGGTCCACCCTCAACACGTCACAAAGACTATGTTCACTTTGTCATTATGGGGTATTATGTGTAGATGGGTAGAGAAAGTGTTTCGCGGAGCAGGTGAACCCAAGTGCAGACTCCGACAAGGAGACTGGGATAAGGTATTTAAGGTATTTAAGGGGGGGGGGGGGGGGGGGGGGGGTGCAGGCCAGGAAGCTCGGGCAGGTAGCAGGGATCCAGGAACTGAGGCTGAGCAAGGGGAGTAGGGGCAGGGTAAGCAGGTCCAGAGCAGAATCCAAGGAAGCAGTAGTGCAGGGGTCCAGGGGGAAGCAGGACTGACGAGACGAGGGACTGGAGACAGTGACCAGAGTCAGAGCGGACAGAACTGTAGCAGAGATAAAAGCAGAGCCAGGCTAGGGAAACCAGGCACAGGAGGATAACAAGATCTATGCAGGAACAAACCGCTTAAACCGCAGACTGACTGAGCAGAGGCTACGAACTAGCAGCGTGGAAGTGGCAGGGCTGAGTATTTGTAAAGGCCTTGATTATGGAACATGTTGCAGCTGGTGGGTATCTGCTCCGCTCCAGCACATTGTCTCCACCCACACAATCACACACACACACCACCACACACACACACACACACACACACACACACACACACACACACACACACACACACACACACACACACACACCACACACACACACACACAGAGGGAGAGAGAGAGCACTGGGGAAGTGGCGGCAGGTTAGGGAGACACAGGATGAGAAGTAGATGGCATGGCAGAAGCAGATGTACAGAGAGAAAAAATCTATTTAATACCTTTTTGAATTCAGGCTGTAACACAACAAAATGTGGAGTAAGTCAAGGGGTGTGAATCCTTCCTGAAGGCGCTGTATGTACAGTATGTATGCACTATTACAGGACCTACATGGACAAGTAAACCACCAGAGATGCTCTTTATTCACTCTGTTCATCTTCATTATCAAATGAATTGTTGCAGAATTACTCTGTTGCCTTTTGAAACTATGCTTTTTAAAGTATGTATTATGTGTTTATGATAATTAGTGGCCCTCACCATTGGAACCGCTCCTCCTTGTACCAGGATCTGAAAGTCTTGCTTGACTTCAGAGATGTTTCTGTGCCCCTTGCATCCTCCAAACGATGCAAGTGTGGCACCAGCCAGGCTTATTTCATTAGGTGCCAGATTTATCAGACCTATGCTTTCTGAAGATGTTTCTACTTTGAAGGGCTTTGTGAGCCACAACATACTTGTTGGGTGTGGTGTGTTTTACGGGTGTGTGTACCTGTATGAATTAGTGTGTGTTGTTCTTGAAGATTATTCACCAGGGTTTCACCACAAGAGTCCCTTTGGAAACAGATGGTCAGAATAGATTGTGGGAGGTAAGCTAACAACAAGCCCATTCAGTCTGCCCCTCTTGTGCCCAGTTTGGACTCAATGCTGTTTCTCTTGGACCGTCTGAATGGCGCTGCTTTTTAAACAGATCTACTCTTAAATGTTCTGTGACTAACTTCCTTTCCAGACTATTGTGGCACTGAAAGTTCTGAAATAGCCTCAAAACAAACACACACCCAGTCTCACTCCAGTTTCAGGTAGTCATTTGAGTCAGGGAAACTGGGCCTACACATAAACACACACACACTCACACTCATCCTGCCTACAATTGTGATTCTCTTCAGCATGTCTGTCATGTCTTGACTTGACCTGTCTTGGTCTGTCTTGTCCCTTTCTTGTCTTTCCCTGTCCTGTCTTGGTCTATCTTGTCCCTTTCCTGTCTTGGTCTGTCTTGTCCTGTCTTGTCTTTGCCTGTCCGGCCTTGTCTGTCTTGTTTTGATCTGTCTTGTTTTGGTCTGTCTTGTTTTGGTCTGTCTTGGTCTGTTTTGATCTGTCTTGTCCGGGTCTGTCTTAATAGAACAGTGTTTAAACAGTGGGATCAGAACAGTGTTTAAACAGTGGGATCCTAACAGAACCGTGTTTAAACAGTGTGATCTTGTCACAGCTCTACTGGCCTCAGTTGGAATGTCTGCTTTAGTTATATAGGATATTTTGTCCATTTATGGTTAAAATGCAAATGCCAATAAATCTATGAATGGTTATAATGCAACTAATGGAGTGTTGGGTGGCCAGCTCTTCCTAGAGCTGCCCAGCCAAACTGAACAATCGGGGGAGAAGGGCCTTAGTCAGGGAGGTGACCAAGAACCCGATAGTCACTCTGACAGAGCTCTAGAGTTCCTCTGTGGAGATGTGAGAACCTTCCAGAAGGACAACCATCTCTACAGCACTCCACCAATCAGGCCTTTATGGTAGAGTGMCCAGACAGAAGCCACTTCTCAGTAAAAGGCACATGATGGTCCGCTTGGAGTTTACCAAAAGGAACCTAAAGAGTCTCAGACCATGAGAAACAAGATTCTCTGGTCTGATGAAACCAAGTTTAAACTCTTTGGCCTGAATGCCAAGTGTTACGTCTGGAGGAAACCTGGCACCATCTCTAAGGTGAAACATGGTGGTGGCAGCARCATGCTGRMGGGATGTTTTTCAYCGGCAMGGACTGGGAGACTAGTCAGGATCGAGGCAAAGATGAACGGAGCAAGGTACAGAGAGATCCTTGATGAAACCTGCTCCAGAGCGCTCAGGACCTCAGACTGGGGGCGAAGATTTACCTTCCAACAGGACAACGACTCTAAGCACACAGCCAAGAGAATGCAGGAGTGGATTCGGGACAAGTCTCTGAATGTCCTTGAGTGGCCCAGCCACAGCCCGGACTTGAACCTGATAGAACATCTCTGGAGAGACCTGAAAATAGCTGTGCAGCAACACTCCCCATCAAACATGACATAGCTTGAGAGGATCTGTAGAGAAGAATGGGAGAAACTTCCCAAATACAGGTGTGCCAAGCTTGTAGCGTCATACCAAAGAAGACTTGATGCTCTAATCGCTGCCAAAAGTGCTTCAACAAAGTACTGAGTAAAGGGTCTGAATACTTATGTTAATGTAATAWTTTRTTTTTTGTAATGTGATATTTTTMATTTGTAATACATTTGCAAAAAATTCTAAATATCTATTTTTGCTTTGTCATTATGGGTTATTGTGTGTAGATGGATGAGAAAAAACAAATATTTAATAAATTTTAGGACTAAGCTGTAACGTAACAAAAAGTGGAAAAAGTAAAGGGGTCTGAATACTTTCCGAAGGAACTGTAACCCCCCCCAGAGTCCACACATGGTAATACTAGATATGTARGTTAGTTCTGTTGACTGCATGGTGAAACTGGAGCAATTCACAATGACAGGAAAGTGAACACAATCCATTCCGTACAAACAAACGTTTATTTTTGAGAATGTTCTGAATATTATTAAAGTTCTAAAAGCAAATAATTAAACTAGGAGTGTAAATCAAAGGCTTATCTGGAGGAAACCCTTTGTTACCTATGAATGAACCTCTTGACTCTGGAACTTGGCATCACTGATTGTTCTTTGTCCCCCTGACTCCACAACTCTGTGAGACCAAAGACATTTATCATTATGTCCAACTCTATCAGATCAAAGACATTTATCATTATGTCCAACTCTGTCAGACCAAAGACATTTATCATTATGTCCAACTCTGTCAGACCAAAGACATTTTCATTATGTCCAACTCTGTCAGACCAAAGACATTTATCATATGTCCAACTCTGTTAGACCAAAGACATTTATCATTATGTCCAACTCTGTCAGACCAAAGACATTTATCATTATGTCCAACTCGTCAGACCAAGACACTTTATCATTATGTCCAACTCTGTTAGACCAAAGACATTTATCATTATGTCCAACTCTGTTAGACCAAAGACATTTATCATTATGTCCAACTCTGTCAGACCAAAACATTTATCATTATGTCCAACTCTGTCAGACCAAGAGCATTTATCATTATGTCAACTCTGTCAGATCAAAGACATTTATCATTATGTCCAACTCTGTCAGACCAAAGACATTTATCATTATGTCCAACTCTGTCAGACCAAAGACATTTATCATTAGTCCAACTCTGTCAGACCAAAGACATTTATCATTATGTCCAACTCTGTCAGACCAAAGACTTTATCATTATGTCCAACTCTGTCAGACCAAAGACATTTATAATTATGTCCAACTCTGTCAGACCAAAGACATTTATCATTATGTCCAACTCTGTTAGACCAAAGACATTTATCATTATGTCCAACTCTGTTAGACAAAAGACATTATCATTATATCCAACTCTGTTAGACAAAGACATTTACATTATGTCCAACTCTGTCAGACCAAAGACATTTATCATTATGTCCAACTCTGTCAGACCAAAAGACATTTATCATTATGTCCAACTCTGTCAGACCAAAGACATTTATCATTATATCCAACTCTGTCAGACCAAAGACATTTATCATTATGTCCAACTCTGTCAGACAAAGACATTTATCATTATATCCAACTCTGTCAGACCAAGACATTTATCATTATATCCAACTCTGTCGATCAAAGACATTTATCATTATATTGAATGTGTTTTTTCTTCATTTGAGTTGACGTAACATGACATAAATTCGTAAAGTCTTCAAAGCACTACAAAGGGTCATGTGAGGCCTGACTGTACATCTGGTTCTTTACCATGTGGCAAACCTTTTTTCTACCCGTTTATATGAGCATCACATTGGCTTATGGATGACTTATGAAGCATCTATAAGTCTTCATTATGCCTTAAAGGTTATGCATGGTTTTATGTGGGACCTACATATTTTAGTGGTCATACCCTGCCTCTTAACCTGAGACCGAGCAGCAGGTCATGGTCTCATGTTGAAACTAGATGAATACATTTGGATTGAACCCGTTCATAACAATATTATCAGTCCGAAACAAGATAACAGCAGTGGGAGGTTTAGCTAATTGTGTGCTATATGCTATCATCCACTAGAGGGCACTCTAGATCATCTTCTGTAAATTAACCCTTTAGTTACCCCCTACAGCCGTTAACTCTGTAGTGGTGGTTCTAATATAAGCAACTTTAAGGTGGTCCACCTGTTTTGTATTTATATGTTTTCGGATCTCTAATCTTGGTCCTCTGATGTCAGTTAAGCACATTTTTCAGACACATACTCGTTTACCTGTAGAAGTATGTGAAATATCCAACTCTCCTGAGAGCAGAACAGGGAATTGAGAACATGAGAATAACAGGGGAAGTTGTCCCCCTGACACCCCTACCCCTGTTATGGTGCTTGTATAGTACGAACACACACACACAACACGCACACACACCCCAGCAAGACTTTATTGATTCCTTATGATGAGGGTGATTAAAAATAAATGTTAATGGCAAGTTTTCTCAATTTTCAGGTGTTGTTTTTCTCACTTCTACACATCCTCCCCTCCTCAGTGTCAGGGGTCAGGGGTCAGCCACACAGTCTACTGTCGGTGTAGGTCTACACATCCTCCCTCCTCAGTGTCAGGGTCAGGGGTCAGCCACACAGTCTACTGTCGTGTAGGTCTACAATCCTCCCCTCCTCAGTGTCAGGGTCAGCCACACAGTCTACTGTCGGTGTAGGTCTACACATCCTCCCCTCCTCAGTGTCAGGGTCAGGGGTCAGCCACACAGTCTACTGTCGGTGTAGGTCTACACATCCTCCCTCCTCAGTGTCAGGTCAGGGTCAGCCACACAGTCTACTGTCGGTGTAGGTCTACACATCCTCCCCTCCTCAGTGTCAGGTCAGGGGTCAGCCACACAGTCTACTGTCGGTGTGGTCTACACATCCTCCCTCCTCAGTGTCAGGGGTCAGCCACACAGTCTCTGTCGGTGTAGGTCTACACATCCTCCCCCCCTCAGTGTCAGGGGTCAGGTCAGCCACACAGTCTACTGTCGGTGTAGGTCTACACATCCTCACAGCTGTT
>NW_019944731.1:129855-147159 GCF_002910315.2 Salvelinus sp. IW2-2015
CTACACTTCCTCCCCTCTCACTATTTAACAGGGGGACGACACACCCGGACGCGTTGACCCCCACCGGCAGTGTCAGGGTCAGGGTGCAGCCACACAGTCTACTGTCGGTGGTAGGTCTACACATCCTCCCCTCCTCAGTGTCAGAGGTCAGGGTCAGCCACACAGTCTACTGTCGGTTTTGTCTACACATCCTTCCCTCCTCAGTGTCAGGGTCAGTCCCACAGCAGACTTCGGTGTGTCTCCCCTCTGAAAAACAGTGACAGGGTCAGCCACACAGTCTACTGTCGGTGTAGGTCTACACATCCTCCCCTCCTCAGTGTCAGGGGTCAGGCCACACAGTCTACTGTCGGTGTAGGTCTACACATCCTCCCCTCCTCAGTGTCAGGTCAGGGTCAGCCACACAGTCTACTGTCGGTGTAGGTCTACACATCCTCCCCTCCTCAGTGTCAGGTCAGGGTCAGCCACACAGTCTACTGTCTGGTGTAGGTCTACACATCCTCCCCTCCTCAGTGCAGAGGTCGGGTCAGCCACACCAGTCTATGTCGGTGTAGGTCTACACATCCTCCCCTCCTCAGTGTCAGAGTCAGGGGTCAGCCACACAGTTACTGTCGGTGTAGGTCTACACATCCTCCCCTCCTCAGTGTCAGAGATCAGGGTCAGCCACACAGTCTATGTCGGTGTAGGTCTACACATCCTCCCTCCTCAGTGTCAGATCAGGGGTCAGCCACACAGTCTACTGTCGGTGTAGGTCTACACATCCTCCCCTCCTCAGTGTCAGAGGTCAGGGGTCAGCCACACAGTCTACTGTCGGTGTAGGTCTACACATCCTCCCCTCCTCAGTGTCAGTCAGGGGTCAGACACACAGTCTACTGTCGGTGTAGGTCTACACATCCTCCCCTCCTCAGTGTCAGAGGTCAGGGGTCAGCCACACAGTCTACTGTCGGTGTAGGTCTACACATCCTCCCTCCTCAGTGTCAGGGGTCAGCCACACAGTCTACTGTCGGTGTAGGTCTACACATCCTCCCCCCTCAGTGTCAGGGTCAGGGGCAGCACACAGTCTACTGTCGGTGTAGGTCTACACATCCTCCCCTCCTCAGTGTCAGGAGTCAGCCACACAGTCTACTGTCGGTGTAGGTCTACACATCCTCCCTCCTCAGTGTCAGGGTCAGGGGTCAGCCACACAGTCTACTGTCGGTGTAGGTCTACACATCCTCCCCTCCTCAGTGTCAGGAGTCAGCCACACAGTCTACTGTCGGTGTAGGTCTACACATCCTCCCCTCCTCAGTGTCAGGAGTCAGCCACACAGTCTACTGTCGGTGTAGGTCTACACATCCTCCCCTCCTCAGTGTCAGGAGTCAGCCACACAGTCTACTGTCGGTGTAGGTCTACACATCCTCCCCTCCTCAGTGTCAGGAGTCAGCCACACAGTCTACTTGTCGGTGTAGGTCTACAACTCTCCCCTCCTCAGTGTCGAGGTCAGGGTCAGCCACACAGTCTACTGTCGGTGTAGGTCTACACATCCTCCCCTCCTCAGTGTCAGGTAGGTCAGCCACACAGTCTACTGTCGGTGTAGGTCTACACATTCTCCCCTCCTCAGTGTCGAGGTCAAGGGTCAGCCACACAGTCTACTGTCGGTGTAGGTCTACACATCCTCCCCTCCTCAGTGTCAGAGGTCAGGGGTCAGCCACACAGTCTACTGTCGGTGTAGGTCTACACATCCTCCCCTCCTCAGTGTCAGGGGTCAGGGGTCAGCCACACAGTCTACTGTCGGTGTAGGTCTACACATCCTCCCCTCCTCAGTGTCAGGAGTCAGCCACACAGTCTACTGTCGGTGTAGGTCTACACATTCTCCCCTCCTCAGTGTCAGAGGTCAGGGTCAGCCACACAGTCTACTGTCGGTGTAGGTCTACACATCCTCCCCTCCTCAGTGTCAGGGCTCAGGGGTCAGCCACACAGTCTACTGTCGGTGTAGGTCTACACATCCTCCCCTCCTCAGTGTCAGGAGTCAGCCCACACAGTCTACTGTCGGTGTAGGTCTACACATTCTCCCCTCCTCAGTGTCAGAGGTCAGGGGTCAGCCACACAGTCTACTGTCGGTGTAGGTCTACACATCCTCCCCTCCTCAGTGTCAGGAGTCAGCCACACAGTCTACTGTCGGTGTAGGTCTACACATCCTCCCCTCCTAGTGTCAGGGTCAGGGTCAGCCACACAGTCTACTGTCGGTGTAGGTCTACACATCCTCCCCTCCTCAGTGTCAGGGGTCAGCCACACAGTCTACTGTCGGTGTAGGTCTACACATCCTCCCCTCCTCAGTGTCAGAGGTCAGGGGTCAGCCACACAGTCTACTGTCGGTGTAGGTCTACACATCCTCCCCTCCTCAGTGTCAGGAGTCAGCCACACAGTCTACTGTCGGTGTAGGTCTACACATCCTCCCCTCCTCAGTGTCAGGGGTCAGCCACACAGTCTACTGTCGGTTAGGTCTACACATCCTCCCCTCCTCAGTGTCAGGGGTCAGCCACACAGTCTGGGTGTTGCTGTAGGTGTAGCACTTGGTGGGTGTTACATATACATATCAATCACATGTATTTATAAAGCCCTTTTTACATCAGCAGATGTCACAAAGTGCTTCTACAGAAACCCAGCCTAAAACCCCATCCACGTGTCTGTCTGTGTGTGGGGGAGGGAGGGTGCTATCACAGAGTCAGGCTTCAACAGTTCGTTCCACTCACAGACCACAGAGAGGTGGCGGGAACAACCTACGTCCACCTCACACCACGGGACTGAAGTGGCTGAGACCAGAGAATCACCACGTGGTCTAKGTTTTGGATCACTGTTTTGAACTGAAATGMCTCATTTCCTGGATTCAGTGGGACGTTGAGACGTTGAGCATGGGGGAGCAGGGTCTTGTAGGGGAACAGGTGCTTCCCTATCTGAGTGTCTTAAATGTCACTGATGTTTGTGTTGGGAAAAAACATATAGGCTTAATAATCAGGTTAACTGTATGTGCAGTTCAGACGCAGTTAAACAAAACATAGCTTCATCCTAATTCATGTTTACAATTGGCTCATTCATCCCCCTCCTCTCCCCTGTAACTATTCCCCAGGTCGTTGCTGCAAATGAGAACGTGTTCTCAGTCAACTTACCTGGTAAAATAACGGATAAATAAAAAAATATATAAAAAAATGTACAGTTTATTATTTAGGACAGTTCAACGTTCAGAAAATATCATACATTTATTGAATAATACATTAAAAAAGCAACAACACATATTTTATAAAAAGTCTCATTTATAAATAGCCAGTCAATGGCAATCATCATTGCTGTTCTGTTCCAGTACATTCAGTGAGAGAACAGCAAAGCAGTGTCTTATACAAGCAGCACCATGGAAGGATAGACACTTATTTCAAATGTATTTAACCTTTATTTAACCAGGTTACTCTCGTTGATATGAAACACATCTATTTTTCAAGAAAGACCTGGAGACAATGCAGATTCTCAGGTTAGAATTGCTATAAAAGAAAAAAGAACAGAAATGAAACAAGTCTTGTCAGAGTACGATGCCTTGTGGGGTTAACTGTGTTCACAATACAGCCTTTATGGTGCACGAGATCACACACAACATTATCATGTATGTGTTCCATGCAGCTCAGTTGGTAGAACATGGCACNAACTGTGTTCACAATACAGCCTTTATGGTGCACGAGATCACACACAACATTATCATGTATGTGTTCCATGCAGCTCAGTTGGTAGAACATGGCACAAAAAAAGTTTTTAAAATGTATGCACTCACTACTGTAAGTCGCTCTGGATAAGAGTGTCTACGAAAATGTGCATGATGGTATTGAGAGGTAAAGTCCCATTACTGGCCTAAACATGCCAGTCAGCTAAGTGGTTCCTGTTTTTTAAATCATGGTGTCAGATGACCAGTGCACCTAGGGTACACCTCATCTACAATACTGTGCTGCAGGAGTGTCAAACTCATTCCATTGAGGGCCTAGTGTCTGTAGGTTTTTGGGTTTTCCTTTCAATTAAGCCATAGACAAGCAGGTGAGGGGAGTTCCTTACTAATTAGTGCCCTTAATTTATCAATCAACACGGTTAAAATTAAGTACTTTGTAATGCCAAAACTTGTGGCAACTGAGCTGCCACCAAATTGAAGGAGACGAAACCTTAACTTTGCTGGAGTATTGCAACACATCATCCTGAGATATTTTGAAACACGACACGGTGTATTGTAACACCACTTAATCAAGTGCTGTGCAACACCTTGCCAGAGACTGAGAGCACTCACAGAAAAGGTTGTAAACACTATTTTGGTGTTTCGAGTCCTGTTTAGTGCAGAATTAGATCCCTTCTCTTTTGGTGCCGTTTCCTCTATTTAAAGCTTCTAAACTCKATTCMGATGTTTTGAATCCTGTCTAGTGCAGAATTAGATCCCTTTTTCTGAAGTGCCTTAATGTTTAACGTTGTTATGTATTTGATAATTTGACATTATATACCGTMTTGYGCAGGCATTGTCAAGCYCAGTGTTCAACAAATCATTGATATGATTGCATWAAAAAAAWYWWAKGATATTTTTGAGGTATTTAGACTTTTTATTGAGACAGTTKTGAAATGACAGAGAGGATACAGATAGGRGGGAGAAACAGATTGAAGGGTTGGAGMGGAGAATTGAACCCCYTTCTTCGTGCTCMGCACAARTTGCATTCATGTTTATTAAGTATATTTATTTTTTTGGGGGGGGGGGTTCAATTTCAATTCCCTCCCGAATAATTTCTTACAGTGTGGCTGTGTGGGTGAGTGGGTAAAACTCCAACAAAATGTACCGTTTGACTGCACCTCCTGATTCTAATCTYTCTAAATAYAGCATTGAAAAAAATAAAGGTAGAACTATTATCAATATTATAAAAAAATATTATCCATAGGTCCTTATCATCAATCAATATTTAGGATTATAAACCATTTGCATTTCTAAACTATTAATTGCATGAGAAAAACAGTTTTTGTGTTTTGATGCTGKCTTTTACATGCACTGAAACCACAGAAAGGGTTTTCACAACAATCTCTTAAAAACACCAAGTCATGTTGATGAACCACTTTGGGTCTTTCAAAGTACTTCARTTCTGTTTTAAAACACATTCTCTGTATTTAAAACACTTTCATTGGGTTTTACATTCAAACACCTTCCAAACACAAAATCTCAGCTTAGGTGCACTATTTTCCATGGTTTCGTTACACAATCATGCATGGTGTTCTGAGACTTTCTTTTTTTTACAGTGAAGTAGAATGGAGGAACAAAAACCCGCAGACACTCGGCCCTCCGTGGAATGAGTTTGACACCTGTGCTGTAAAACAACACAGTCTCAATCCCACCATGTCAGGTGTACTTCACAACACTGTGGTCAGCCCTGTGTTTCCTGTTCAAGGCCCTGTGTCTTTGAGATGGTTAGGAGATCACAATCACATATAGTAAAGCACACACTCATGCAAGCACATAAACACTCACATCCCATCTACTAAATGTGGTTACTTGGAAGTCGGGGGAACGTACATTTTTGGTTTCCCATTGCTTCTGCGAAGGAAGCCAWWCYTTTCCTGACCGGTAAAACAGAAAACTTTCTGGGAATGTTGATATTTAGCTTMCAGGGAGGTTCTGAGAACGTTTACCATGGTTCCCTGAACGTTTTGGAATTAGTCCACTGTGTCACCAAGATGGAGCTAGCGTTCACAAAGCCATTCATTTTAGTCTATTCAAACAGACCCCATTTCTAAGGAAACAAGCACCCATTAAGATCAACACACCTGAACACACAGATAGAGGACAGAGYGAGTTTTGTTGATGTTGAGAATGGAATGTATATGTTTTTAAATAACATTCTTAGAATTTTACTAATGTTTGCTTGTGCTTTTTATGGAAAGTTTTCTTAATGTTCTGGGAACATGACTTTAAAGTAAAGATTCACCCATTTTAAATGTTATAATGTTTTTGTGCATCTCTGAGTGATGTTCTATCGATTCCCTGGGTCATTTCATGTGTGTCTGAGTTATTGCCGTTCAAGCAGGCAGAAATTCTGCCAGTATGATGTAGCATTGTGTTAAAGTGTCTTTCACTACACTGGAAGTTAATAGGAATATGGCTTTTAGATCTTTAAAACGTCTATCATACATGTCAGATTCTAATACTGGCCGATGTCATAACGTGGGAGGATGTCTTCTCRCCAATGAGCCYTTGACCATATTTTCATGATATTCCTACCTCYAGAAATGTGTAATTTAACAGAGGGTCTAACACATTTCTCCTATTTGTCTGCCTCTTCAGTCCAGGGTGCATTGCATGGMGCCGTTGCGAATGTCAGACTCCACTCTGTGAGGCACATCAATCTGCAGGTTAAACATGGTGAGATTGTAGACTCCTAAATTGATATTGCAGTTTGTTTAGGCAATTCTAAAGCTAACTACCTACTTCACATGCTGATATTGACTTTGGAATTATTGTGTGTAGCTACGTTTGCTAGCTAGCTACTAGCCAGCCAGCCCATACATTGCATTGTGTTTTTTTTTGTCATCTTGAGCTGCAACAGATTTCCACATTGATTTTCACATTGCTACCAACTTTATTATAACGACAAAATGAAAAATGTTTTCACAAAAAATATTGTTCTCACAWATTAGTGTTATGCAACACTGTAAATTATAGGAATGAGTGGTTTTGGGTGGATTTTTCCTTTAAATAGAACCATGAGGAAACCTGCAGAAAACATTATGCTGAAGTATGGTTCTTAGAACGTTATGTGCTAGCTGGGTATCCTGCACCATTCCCAGAACATTGTGGGAAGGCTGTGTGCAAAATAATCATAGGACAAACATACTCTCACCAAGGTCTAAGAAATATATGGTTCTCAGAACATTATGTGCTAGCTGGGATAACACATGCACACACACATGCAGGAACAGTAGATCAGGCATGAACACACACACTTATAGGAACACACACACACACACACACTGAAAGCTTCTCACTGCATCACAGGATATGTAACCGTGTGCTGCAGCATGTGGGGTTTTGGTTTGTGTAGCACAGGAAACCTCCTAATCACATCCCAGCACAAGAGGTAAACTGCAAAACACCCTGCATAACGACAGTAACACCTCAACTAAACCCAAGGCCAGGGGATTGTCATCACTCATAGTGATTTCATTGAAACTGGTTGATTACAGTAAGGAATGGAGAATAGTAACATTGCAGTGAAAATTATATTATTTATTATATTATTATATTTATTATATGAATTATATATTATAGTAAATCAAATTTGATTATTTGTTTAAATAGGTAACACGCAATCACAGAAAAATGCATTAAAAAAAACTATACAGCACAGTTACATTCACAGTCAACTGATGTTCACTTGATTACAGTGCAGTGGAATATTTGATGTGGGCCTCAAGAATCAACCTCTGTCAGAAAGTTCTACCCAAAAGGCCATAGTTAAAACTGACGTTATCATTGGTGGAAGTTCAAAGTTCAGATGCAGTCAGCTGATCGATTTCTGTAATACCAAGTATGGGTATCTGCAGCCCAATATGGCGACCGAAGTCTGGGAGAGTGGGTGTATGGAAAGTGAATCAGCTAATTGGGCAGATTTGTTGCCACTGAATAGCGTTTTACGTGGCTGATTGGGCTGCAAGACGAGTGGATAAGCTGGACCAGTGCACCGGGGTTGTATCGACATGCCTGCCGACTTGCTTCCTACTGGGTATCATGCAGTGGAGGCTCCTCAGAGGAGGAAGGGGAGGAACATCTTCCTCAGTGAATTTCATAAAAATTTATATAGTAAAACATTTTTAAGAAGTTAGCCTTTTTAGATAAAACTATACTACATGTATTCACGTCACCAAATAATTGATTAAAACACACTGTAGGTCTACAGTAGCCTAAACAGCACCATGGTGTAACTTTCATTCATAGGTTGTAGCAACCTCATGATGGGTATAGGGCAAAATTTTGTATCATGTAGTAGCCTAAACCTATCGATGTTACATTGAGCTGGGTGAATAGAATATGAATGACAGTCATCCAATAAGCTGTAACAGAAATAAGGCCATTCTCATCCCTCATCGGGGCTCCCGAGTGGCGCAGCGGTCTAAGGCACTGCATCTCCGTGCTTGAGTCATCACTACAGACATCCTGGTTCAATTCCAGGCTGTATCACAACCAGAGGTGATTGGAAGTCCCATAGGGCGGTGCACAATTGGCCCAGTGTRGTCTGYGTTTGGCCGGTGTAGGCCGTCATTGTAAATAAGAATTTGTTCTTAACTGACTTGCCTCATTAAATAAAAAATAATCTTAAACGGCACCACTGGTGTCATGTCGCAGGCGGCAGCTGACGTGGCAATGTTTTCTCTCAAATTATTTTATTTCAAGGAGGATAGCAGCCTACAGAAGAAGTAACTAATATTGATAACCATSTAGATGTCACCTTGATACATACAGTACATACAGTCTACTACTCAATGGGGAGGGCACGCATGAAAAACAACAACACCGGGACACAGTACCGTTCGCTCCCGCTTGACAGGCACTACTGTCCGGCAACGGCATGGGAAGTAGCTACCTAGTAGCCAATATCAGAGTGGCAGTCACAGTAATATATCAGGGTGACAAAGTTCACAGTAAGAACATGCGTACAACTCATAAAGCAACAGTACACCCATCATCAATACCTGACATTTTTTACAGTGGGTTAACTGCGTTGTTCGGGGGCAGAACGACAGACTTGTACCTTGTCAGCTCAGGGATTTGATCTTGCAACCTTTCGGTTACTGGCCAACGTTCTAACCACAAGGCTACCTGCCACCCCAATAAACAATCTTCAGTTTTAAACTGAAAAATTACAATATTTATGTAAATCTAACACTCAGACTCATCCTCTGGCTTAAAAACAGAAAGTCCCAACTCTCGCAGTATGGGTAGCTCAATGTGAGGTACACTCGTAGAAAAAAAGGGTTCCAAAAGGGTTTTACGGCTGTCCCCATAGGAGAACCCTTTTTTGTTCCAGGTAGAACTGTTTTGGATTCCATGTAGAACCTCTGTGGAAAGGTTCTTCGTGGAACCCAGAAGGGTTCTACCTGGAACTAAAGGGGGTTCTTCAAAGGGTTCTCTTACGAGGACAGCCAAATAACCCTTTTGGTTGTGGATAGCACCTAGTTGTGTCACAGTCTGGTTGAGTGGCAAGAAACAGCGCTCAATCAAAACCTCTGACCTATAGCAGAGCGCTTTGACACACCCACTCCTTCCCTTTCGACACACCACTCACCCATACTCCGGTCGCCATATTGGGACGCAGCGACCCCCCTCTGTAATCAGGGAGAAACAAAGACCAGTAGGACTGTGGCCCTCCGGGAAGAGGAGTTTTACTTCCTGGTTCCAGGGCTCAGGACACCCGTATGGCTGCGTACTCTGAGCCCTCCTCCTGAGGCTGTGCAGGGCGCGGCGCGGCTCGAGGCTTTACCTGATGGTTGAGCGCTGCGTACATGATATCACTCTCTTCCTCTTTCTCCTTCCCGCTGCTATAGGTATTGTCCCTATCCACTGAGACAGCTACCTGATTGGCTGCAGCTTGGACGGGTGCCGGATGAGTGCGACGTGGGCCCCTGGCAGGTCGTTGTCATATATACAGTCCGGCGGTGGGCTGGGTTGGGCTTTTGCCTGGCTTGGCCGGGGCTGGGCTGGGGCCGGTCCTGGGCTTGGTGGGATCGGATGCTTTGTCTGTGGGTTGGGGGTTGGGTCGTGGGAATGCTTGCTGGGTCATTGGTAAGCCATATACTGCAACAACAAGTAAGCAACTTTAATACTCTGTGTATTTGCAAACCCCACCGTTGATTATAGTGGCCACACCTGGGACTGACAGACAAGGAGCGCACCAAAAGACTCCACCATGTAACATACTGTAAACACATTAAAGACCATTCAGAATCTGTACTAATAGTACTAATACAGGACTAAATGAAAGGGAGATGTGTAAAGTGTATGTCTGTTTGAACTGGTTCTCTGTTTGGTCCTCTTTCCTTGACCTCCTGGACGGACAGGCACCTGCAATTTCAAGGGAATCATGAACAAAGCATTGAAAATTAGATGTCATGTCCTAGATTTAAATGTCTGTATGAATGTAATATGGTCATCATACTCTGTATGAATGTACTACGGTCCTCATTAGTCTGTATTAATGTACTAGGGTCACCATTAGTCTGTATATGTGCTATGGTCATCATTTAGTCTGTATTAATATACTATGGTCATCATTAGTCTGTATTAATGTGCTATGGTCATCATTAGTCTGTATTAATGTGATATTGGTCATCATTAGTCTGTATTAATGTACTATGGTCATCATTAGTCTGTATTAATGTTCTATTGTCATCATTAGTCTGTATTAATGTACTATTGGTCATCATTAGTCTGTATTAATGTGCTATGGTCATCATTAGTCTGTATTATGTACTCATGGTCATCATTAGTCTGTATTAATGTACTATGGTCATCGTTAGTCTGTATTAATATACTATGGTCATCATTAGTCTGTATTAATGTACTATGGTCATCATTAGTCTGTATAAATGATATGGTCATCATTAGTCTGTATTAATGTACTATGGTCATCATTAGTCTGTATTAATGTACTATGGTCATCATTAGTCTGTATTAATGTACTATGGTCATCTTAGTCTGTATTAATATACTATGGTCATCATTAGTCTGTATTAATGTACTATGGTCTCATTTAGTCTGTATTAAAGTATATGTCATCATTAGTCTGTATTAATGTACTATGGCATCATTGTCTGTTATAATGTGCTATGGTCATCATTAGTCTGTATAATGTACTATGGTCATCATTAGTCTGTATTAATGTACTATGGTCATCGTTAGTCTGTATTAATATACTATGGTCATCATTAGTCTGTATTAATGTACTATGGTCATCATTAGTCTGTATTAAAGTGATATGGTCATCATTAGTCTGTATTAATGTGCTATGGTCATCATTAGTTTGTATTAATGTGCTATGGTCATCATTGGTCTGTATTAATGTGCTATGGTCATCATTTTTTTATTATTATTATTTTCACCTTTATTTAACCAGTAATCTAGTTGAGAACAAGTTCTCATTTACAACTGTGACCTGGCCAAGATAAAGCAAAGCAGTGCGACACAAAACAACACAGAGTTACACATGGAATAAACAAGCGTACAGTCAATAACACAATAGAAAAAAGAAAGTCTATATATACAGTGTGTGCAAATGGCTGACGAGGTAAGGCAATAAATAGGCCATAGTAGCGACGTAATTACAATTAGCAAATTAACACTGGAGTGATAGAAGGCAGATGATGATGTGCAAGTAGAAATACTGGTGTGCAAAAGAGCAGAAAAGTAAATAAAAACAATATGGGGATGAGGTAGGTAAGATTGGTAAATTGGGATGGGCTATGTACAGCTGCAGCGATCGGTTAGCTGCTCAGATAGTTGATGTTTAAAGTTGGTGAGAGAAATACTCCAGCTTTAGCGATTTTTTGCAATTCCTTCCAGTCATTGGCAGCAGAGAACTGGAAGAAAGGCGGCCAAAGGAGTGGTTGGCTTTGGGATGACCAGTGAGATATACCTGCTGGAACACGTGCTACGGGTTGGTGTTGTTATCGTTACCAGTGAGCTGAGATAAGGCGGAGCTTTACCTAGCATAAACTTGTAGATGACCTGGAGCCAGTGGGTCTGGCGATGAATATGTAGCGAGGGCCAGCGACTACAGCATACAGGTTGCAGTGGTTGGTGGCAAAGGGGCTTTGTAGCAAAACGGATGGCACTGTGATAGACTGCATCCAGTTTGCTGAGTAGAGTATTGGAAGCTATTTTGTAAATGACATCGCCGAAGTTCGAGGATCGGTAGGATAGTCAGTTTTACGAGGGTATGTTTGGTGGCGTGAGTGGAGGCTTTTTGTGCGAAATAGGAAGCCAATTCTAGATTTGATTTTGGATTGGAAATGTTTAATATGAGTCTGGAAGGAGACTTTACAGTCTAGTCAGACACCTAGGTATTTGTAGTTGTCCACATATTCTAAGTCAGAACCATCCAGAGTAGTGATGCTAGTCGGGCACGAGGGTGCGGGCAGCGAACGTTGAAAGCATGCATTTGGTTTTACTAGCATTTAAGAGCAGTTGGAGGCCACAGAGAAGGAGAGTTATATGGCATTGAAGCTCATTTGGAGGTTAGTTAACACAGTGTCCAAAGAAGGGCCAGATGTATACAGAATGGTGTCGTCTGCGTAGAGGTGAATCAGGGAATCACCAGCAGCAAGTGACATCATTGATATATACAGGGAAAGAGTCGGCCGAGAATTGAACCCTGTGGTACCCCCATAGAGACTGCCAGAGGTCTGGACAACAGACCCTCGATTTGACACACTGAACTCTGTCTGCGAAGTAGTTGGTGAACCAGGCGAAGCAGTCATTTGAGAAATCAAGGCTGTTGAGTCTGCCGATAAAAATATGGTGATTGACAAAGTCGAAAGCCTTGGCCAGGACGATGAAGACGGCTGCACAGTACTGTCTTTTATCGATGGCGGTTATGATATCATTTAGTACCTTGAGCGTGGCTGAGGTGCACCTGTGACCAGCTCGGAAACCAGATTGCACAGCGGAGAACGTACGGTGGGATTCGCAATGGTCAGTGATCTGTTAATTAGCTTGGCTTTCGAAGGCTTTAGAAAGGCAGGACAGGATGAATATAGGTCTATAACAGTTTGGGTCTAGAGTGTCACCCCCTTTGAAGAGGGGGATGACCGTGGCAGCTTTCCAATCTTTAGTGATCTCGGACGATACGAAAGAGAGGTTGAACAGACTGGTAATAGGGGTTGCAACAATGGCGGCGGATAATTTTAGAAAGAGAGGGTCCAGATTGTCTAGTCCAGATTGTCTAGCCCAGCTGACTTGTACGGGTCCAGGTTTTGCAGCTCTTTCAGAGCATCTGCTATCTGGATTTGGGTGATCATTGGTCTGTATTAATATGCTAAGGAAATCGTGAGCATCTTACCTTTACAACCACGCATTGAGAGCATGGATATGGTTATCACCACGATGACAAACACCACAATCCCAGCCGAGGAGTAAACATAAGGCCACACCCACTCCAGGAAGCTGTCCCTCTGACTCACTGTACTGTCTATAAGAAAAATAGGCCTAATTTCCACTATGAACAAGGAGGAAATGTTCCCCCACCACACATTTGAATTCATAAAAGCTATAGGCCAAAAAATATACAAATACAGGAAATTAGTTTTCAATGGCAAAATAATTCTGCCTGATTACACACACACACACACACACACACACATTTAAAATCAAAATTACACCCCTGAAGAGGAGGTTTGACTCAACATGGATACTAGGTTGCTAGTATAACTGGCTGTTAGGGTGTTACTGGATACCACAGTGTATCAGAGCTAAGTGTGACATAGCATTGTGGTGTGCCTTGATGTACATTCATACTGCAGCACCTTTATGTCCTGTGTGCAATGCATGCTGAGCTATGAAGAGTGAAAATCTCCTCTTACTTGTTGTTTCATTGTTCTGATACACATCTGTGGTGTCTTTGACTCTCTCTGAAATACATAACAATTGACACCCATCACAGGGGGTTTGCTTCTATGAATACAATGGGGATGTTTGACTGAATGTTTGACTGATTAAACATTTCAAACTGAGAAAATGTATTAATAGATTACTCACCTGAGACGATAACATTGATAGAATGACCCACAGCCTTGTGTAATTCACACCTGTATAGACCAGCATCACCTCTGGATATGTTTTTGAAAGTCAGAAATGAGATCCCTGTAGTGTTTGTCAAATTGGTCCACTGTGTTTGAATGAGAGCTGTTGTGTTGACAGTATTGCAGTTGTTTGATTCAACCTTACACCATAGTGATGGTGGTGGTGAGTTGGAACATAAATCAACAGAACAGTTAATCTTCAGTTGTTCCCCAGGTGAAGCCCTCCATACTGTGTACCGTGCCACTCTAATCTCTGGGAAACAATCAAAATCTTGACCTGCAAAGAATTAAAATGAAGTAAGTCACTGCCTGACCAATAGGTCCCCATAAGATCACCCATCACCTCTATATCAAGTCATCCACACACACACACACACACACAAAGATTGCAATAATGGCTACATGGATAGGCCTTAAACCTTTTTTAGCTGGATCCTAGGTGGTGGAAAAAAATGTTTTTACTAAGATGAGAGGTGATTAAAGATTGCAGACAGGTGAAGGAGATTTTCCCCTTATTCATTCCTAACCAAACTGTGCCCTCCAAATACACTCGGCTGTTTTCAGACCAAGATCTCAGCGATCACTGCCCATTGCCTGCATCCGTAATGGGTCAGGGTCAAACGACCTCCACTCATCACTGTCAAACGCTCCCTGAAACACTTCAGCGAGCAGGCCTTTCTAATCGACCTGGCCGAGGTATCCTGGAAGGATATTGATCTCATCCCCGTCAGTAGAGGATGCCTGGATATTTTTTTTAAATGCCTTCCTCACCATCTTGAATAAGCATGCCCCATTCAAAAATTGGAACCAGGAACAGATATAGCCCTTGGTTCTCTCCTGACCTGACTGCCCTTAACCAACAGAAAAACATCCTATGCGCTTCTGCATTAGCATCGAAACAGCCCCCGTGATATGCAACTTTTCAGGGAAGCTAGAAACAATATACACAGCAGTTAGAAAAGCCAAGGCTAGCTTTTTCAAGCAGAAATTCTTGCTCGCAACAAAATTCAAAAAGTTCTGGACACTGTAAAGTCCATGAGAATAAAACACCTCCTCCCAGCTTCCAACTGCACTGAAGATAGGAAACACTGTCACCACCGACAAATCCACTATAATTGAGAATTTCAATAACATTTTCTACGGCTGGCCATGCTTTCCACCTGGCTAACCCCTACCCGCGTCAACAGCACTGCCCTCCCTCTGCTACTCGCCCAAGCTTCCCATTTCTCTTTCTCCCAAATCAGTCAGCTGATGTTCTGAAAGACTGCAAAATCTGGACCCTTACAATCAGCCGGGCTAGATAATCTTGGACCCTTTCTTTCTAAAACTCTCTGCTAAATTGTTGCCACCCCTATTACTACCTTTTCAACCTCTCTTTCGTGTCGTCTGAGATTCCCAAAGATTGGAAAGCAGCTGCGGATCCCCCTCTTCAAAGGGGGGACACTCTTGACCCTAACAGCTACAGACCTATATCTATCCTACCCTGCCTTTCTAAGGTCTTCGAAAGCCAAGTCAACAAACAGATTACCGACCATTCGAATCCCACCATACCTCTTCCGCTATGCAATCTGGTTTCAGAGCTGGTCATGGGTGCACCTCAGCCACGCTCAAGGTCAAAACGATATCTAACCGCCATCGATAGGAAACAGTACTGTGCAGCCGTATTCATTGACCTGGCAAGGCTTTTGACTCTGTCAATCACCACATCCTCATCGGCAAACTCGACAGCCTTGGTTTCTCTAATGATTGCCTCGCCTGGTTCACCAACTACTCTCTGATCGAGTTCAGTGTGTCAAATCGGAGGTCTGTTGTCCGGGCCTCTGGCAAGTCTCTCATGGGGGTGCCACAGGGTTCAATTCTTGGACCGACTCTCTTCTCTGTATACATCAATGATGTCGCTCTTGCTGCTGGTGATTCTCTGATCCACCTCTACGCAGACGACACTATTCTGTATACTTCTGGCCTTCTTTTGACACTGTGTTAACAACCCTCCAGGCGAGCTTCAATGCCGTACAACTCTTCTCCGGGCCTCCAATGCTCTTAAATACAAGTAAAACTAAATGCATGCTCTTCAACCGATCGCTGCCTGCACCTGCCCGCCTGTCTCAACATCACTACTCTGGACGGCTCTGACTTAGAATATGTGGACAACTACAAATACCTATGGTGCTGGTTAGACTGTAAACTCTCTTCCAGACTCACATCAAACATCTCCAATCCAAAGTTAAATCTAGAATTGGCTTCCTATTCCGCAAACAAAGCATCCTTCACTCATGCTGCCAAACATACCCTTGTAAAACTGACCATCCTACCAATCCTCGACTTCGGTGATGTCATTTACAAAATAGCCTCCAAAACCCTACTCAATAAATTGGATGCAGTCTATCACAGTGCCATCCGTTTGTCACCAAAGCCCCATATACTACCCACCACTGCGACCTGTACACTCTCGTTGGCTGGCCCTCGCTTCATACTCGTCGCCAAACCCACTGGCTCCAGGTCATCTACAAGACCCTGCTAGGTAAAGTCCCCCCTTATCTCAGCTCACTGGTCACCATAGCAGCACCTACCTGTAGCACGCGCTCCAGCAGGTATATCTCTCTGGTCACCCCCAAAACCAATTCTTCCTTTGGCCGCCTCTCCTTCCAGTTCTCTGCTGCCAATGACTGGAACGAACTACAAAAACTCTGAAACTGGAAACACTTATCTCCCTCACTAGCTTTAAGCACAGCTGTCAGAGCAGCTCATAGATTACTGCACCTGTACATAGCCCATCTATAATTTAGCCCAAACAACTACCTCTTTACCTACTGTATTTATTTATTTATTTGCTCCTTTGCACCCCATTATTTCTATCTCTACTTTACACTTCTTTCACTGCAAACCAACCATTCCAGTGTTTTTTTACTTTTTTATATTTTTATTATTTATATATATATTTTATATATTTTGTTTGCCTTCACCTCCCTATCTCACCTCACTTGCTCACATTGTATATAGACTTATTTTTCACTGTATTATTGACTGTATGTTTGTTTTACTCCATGTGTAACTATGTTGTTTGTAGTGTGTCGAACTGCTTTGCTTTATCTTGCGCAGGTCGCAATTGTAAATGAGAACGTGTTCTCAATTTGCCTACCTGGTTAAATAAAGGTGAAATAAAATTAAAATAAATAAATATACTCAGTTCCTCAGGGATGATTATGAAGTCTGAAAGTCTTTAGTTTGTGATCAGTTCCCCATGGTATGATGAGGTGGTCCTATTTAGTCTGAGACAGGATGCGGCACTGAATAAGCGCAGGTGGGGTTGAATCTCAGTTCCCTAGAACCTGTAGTCCCACTATTTATGCTAATTGAGTTCCCACCTTCAGGATGTGAAATGTGTTTTGTCCTTTTTTTATTTCTCTGTGTGTATCCCCCTTCTATTAGTCATGAACATGTCACTTTCACTGATACCAAGGGGAAATTCTGATG
>NW_019944731.1:152880-155339 GCF_002910315.2 Salvelinus sp. IW2-2015
CCAAGAAAAAAATTGTCCGATATACTTATTCAGATAGCAGCCGATAAGACAGCTAACGATTAGCGGGCCCCAGATGAGCGTTCAGGTAACGCCGCGACAGTATATCCAAAATGGTCTCAGTTTAACTCAGTATAACTGACCATCAATGACATTCTGAATGTCAAATAGTGGCAAGGAGTGTCAGACTTCCCAGTATCAATGAGAGGACAGTAGAGGTGACAAAACGATAGCATCATATACAACTTTACTGTAGGCCTACCACACAATGGCACAACTCGATTATACCTTCCGACCACACAGGAAAGGAAAGCCACAGTAGGACTATAATAAAGATGCACTATGCAGAAATCGTTCCGCCATTTCCTGGTTGCTAAAATTCTAATAGATCGCCTAATTTCAGTTTATGTGTCACAAAAAGCAAGTATAGTGTAGAGTATCATTGTACCATCTAAACCGCTGTGAAATATATTTTCCATAACCAAAAATATTGTATTTTTAGCTGTTTGAAGCTGGTGTACAAAACCGAAAGTACAAGACTCGGGGAGCATAGAAATAGCGCACATAGAACAGATCTACCGCCTATTAGACTTGCTTTCAATGAGAATGACAGATTCTCACATTTCTATGTGAATTTTGTTGGATCGCCCAAAAAGTGACATATTTCAGCTTTAAAAGAGACCATAGGTATGTTCACACAGAGAGATCTGACAGATATAGTGTAACTCATTGTGGTTAATAATAAGCTACTGAGGAAAAATAGGTCCTGTATTTTCATAATTATCAAGTTATAATAAGTAAATATAACAGTGGACAGCAGGTAGTCGAGCAGCTAAGAGCGTTGGGCCAGTAACCGAAAGGTTGCTGGTTCGAATCCCCGAGCCGACTAGGTAAAATAATTTGTCGACTTGTCCTCGAGCAAAGCACCTAACCCTAATTGCTCCTGTTAGTAGCTCTGGATAAGAGTGTCTGCTAAATCACAAAAAAAGTATAATTTAAATGAACTCATGATTGTTGTTGTTGAGATCATACAAATTAAAATACATGACACTAGTATTGGTATAACTGAGATGTGCCAAAAAACTATTTCAGCTGGGTATCAGTAAGCTACAATATCTCTGTAATGTCAATTATAAAATATTGATGTTGTTGAAGGATTCAAAACGCCAGTGTGGAATGTGGAGTATTTGCTATTCAGCGGAAACAAAATGGAAGCCAGAAGAGCGATTTGTTTCAACAAAAGCAACTGGAAAACAGGGAGGAGAACATTAACAACATAAATTATTAATCTTTAGGGAGGAAGATCAGGCAGAAATTAAGATGACTTTTAAGGAATTTTCCTGCCCCGCTAATCTCTTATTTTTAGTCCCTTTATCTCTTTTACAACAGGATATATTTTTTATGTCATCGAGCTCTCACACACAAATAAAAATTTGGTTTTTGCCAGGATGACAAAAACTGTAAGTCTTGAATGTGAGGATGACATTTCAGATATTTATGAAAATGTTCACTCAAAGAGAGTTGTTCTTTTATTTACCAGCAACACTTCTCTTACTGTGTGTTGAAACTGAACCAACCACAATACGCTGCAGTTAATCACATATAAAAGTTTTAATACCATGGCCATCCTGGGGAAGAAGAAAGCACAACCAAGATGGTGAGAGTAGTCAGGTCCAGGACCGCAGTCACGGGGCCCCATGGTGACTTGTTAGCCACACAGTGCCATTCTATATCAACAGGTTACACAGAGGCGGTTTAGGAAGACAGCCACAGCATTAGGAATAGATAGATCATCTCTCTGTGTGTTGGTGGTGTGAGGAGTGAGAGGTAGTGAAATACACTGTCTGTTCGCTCCTCTTAGCTTCTCAATTTAAATGTCTCTCACATCAGTCTTTAGACACAACCCCAGGCATCATAGTCTCTCCGATCACGACAAGTGTTTGTGGTAAAACATTTCTTCCGTTTTACTTCCTTTACCTGCTCTCTCATTTCACTCGTTCTCTCCCCATGTGCTTCATCAACATCTCTCATCTAACATTAAAATTGACTGTAAAGGTGATCACTATAGATTTAGATAGGTTAATTAAGTCACAGCCATCAAGTGTTTACAGATGTAATAGCAGAACGAGATAACAACAGATCGACAAAACTTCTTCCCACAGCTCTGTCAAAGAATTCAACCACGTGCCCTGGTCAAGCAAGCAACAGTGGAATGCAAATGAAAACCACAATAATAGCACGAAATAATAAATAAAGATATGCCATATTAACAAACAACAGATGTACACAAACCACTCTAAGTTACAACCAGTCCCACTTGGGGAAAGGCAAGTGAGGAGGGCAGGGAATAAACATCAAAGCTTTAGAGCCGAGAGAACAAAAACAAAGCCGAGAAAAACCCACGCGACTCCCGAACAGAGCTAGCTGCAACATAGTGGACCTGGACTAATTTCAAACTCAGA
>NW_019944731.1:155364-156692 GCF_002910315.2 Salvelinus sp. IW2-2015
AACAAAAAAATTAATACCAAATAATAATAATATATGCATATTTACAACTGTAACAATTATAAATGTCCATTGGGGGGTGGGGGCAGGATAAACATCAGTTGGGGACACACAGGGGTAGCAGGTAGCTGACTAGTGGTGGCTATTCATCAGCCTGATGGTCTGGRGGTAGAAGTCTGACAGTTTTTGCCATGATGTACCTATACTGCCCACGTCTGAGTGATGGAAGCAGGGGGAACAGGCCGTGGCTCGGGTGGCTGKGGTCTTCTTATCACATACGACACCTGGTGTTGTAGGTGTCCTGGAGGGCAGGCAGTGTACACCCAATGGTGCGTTCGGCTGAGCGTACCACCTTCTGTAGAGCCTTGCAGGCTGTGATCTAGCCGACAGTATGCTCTCGATGGTGCTCCTGTAGAACACTGTGAGGGCCCTCGGGAACAGGCAGGATTTCTTCAGCCTCCTGTCAGTGTGGTTTGAAGAGTCGCTGTCGTGATTTCACCACGGTGTCAGTGTGGGTTGAAGAGTCGCTGTCGTGCCTTCTTTACCAAGGTGTCCGTGTGGGTTGAAGAGTCTCTGTCGTGCCTTCTTTACCAAGGTGTTGGTGTGGTTTGAATAGTCTCTGACGTGCCTTCTTCACCAAGGTGTCCGTGTGGGTTGAATAGTCTCTGTCGTGCCTTCTTCACCAAGGTGTCAGTGTGGGTTGAAGAGTCTCTGTTGTGTCTTCTTTACCAAGGTGTCCATGTGGGTTGAAGAGTCTCTGTTGTGTCTTCTTCACCAAGGTGTCCGTGTGGGTTGAAGAGTCTCTGTTGTGTCTTCTTCACCAAGGTGTCCGTGTGGGTTGAAGAGTCTCTGTCGTGTCTTCTTCACCAAGGTGTCAGTGTGGGTTGAAGAGTCTCTGTCGTGTCTTCTTCACCAAGGTGTCCGTGTGGGTTGAAGGGTCTCTGTCGTGTCTTCTTCACCAAGGTGTCAGTGTGGGTTGAAGAGTTGCTGTCGTGATTTCCCCAGGGTATCAGTGTGGGTTGAAGAGTCTCTGTCGTGATTTACCCAGGGTGTCCGTGTGGTTAGACCATTTCAGTTCCTCTGAGATGTGTACCCGAGGAACCTGAATCTGTTTGACCCCCTCCKCGGTGACCCTGTTACTATAAATCAGCTATGATCATGAACAGATAGATACAGGATGTGTGACTGGTTATACAGTAAATGAAACAAATGTACATTACAGTAGACTAATGTTATACACATTATAGTAGGCTAAAATTATACACATTACAATAGGCTAAAATGATACACATTACAGTAGGCTAAAATGATACACATTACAGTAGGCTAAA
>NW_019944731.1:156995-172906 GCF_002910315.2 Salvelinus sp. IW2-2015
GACTAATGCTGATAACATTATAGTAGGCTAAAAATTGAATACACATTAAATAGGCTAAAATGATACACATTACAATAGGCTAAAATGATACACATTACAATAGGCTAAAATGATACACATTACAGTAGGCTAAAGTGATACACATTATAGTAGGCTAAAGTTATACACATTACAGTAGGCTTAATATCTCATACAATATCTGTCAGATCTCTCTGTGTGAACATACACATAGTCTCTAATATAACCCTGCTGTGGCTTTTCTGTGTGGTTGGCGGGTAATATTGAGTCATGTGCCAACATTGTGTGGTGCCTTTAGGATCTATACTGTTGTTGTTTTGTCAGCTCTACTATCCTCTCYTTGACTGATACTAGGAAGTCTGAAACCCCTTGCTACTAATTTACATTATGAATGGACGTTAGACAATGAAGTCATCTTCTTCTTCTTCTTAAAACMTCTTCCTCTTCTTCATTCAGCATAGCATACATGCAGATATTTTCTATAGGGCCCTAAAACAGATGAAAGGGCTTCGGTTATCATAATCTTTGGCCCTATTCATGAAACCAAAATGGATGCAATTGCGCCCCCATGAGAGTATTAAGGGGAAAGAACAGACAAGATAAGAGCGTATGCAAACGACAATGACGAYGAGCACAACTTTTGCCTCTAGCAAAAAAGCGGCAAGTGTTGAATACATGACGTAGAGCACAGTTTAGTTGACAAACCGAAGATGGCGGAGTACCTGGCCTCCATTTTCGGAACAGAGAAAGACAAGTAGGTTATTTCGTCTTTTTGTGAAACTGCTGAAATAATAATGCTAGTAAAATGCCTKTTCTGTAGAACGTGCACGTTTTAACCCAACAAGCTACCAGTTTACTTACAAATACGACTGCTGCTGCACCCGTTGCTTTTCATTCAGCCTTGTGTGGCTAGCTAGCGTAGCTTCCTGACTATACTGTAGAAGGCTAGTTAACTTGCTTGAATGGAGGAGGCGGCGGCTTGGTTTGAAAATGTGGCATGTGCTGCGTCGRGTCAGTGTCCCTCCAAATCGGCCAGACTAAGCTAAATCYGTCTTTATTTTCTAGATTAATTTAGTATCAAATGTTTTACAAGTCAGTAGCTAAATAGTTTGCTAGTTAGTATAACCTCAAAGTTTGGCTTGCTAAGCTAATCTGCAGCTAACTAGCGTGCTACTGTAGCTAGCTAACTCTTTAGCATTGTCTCGAGACGACTCCAGTGGCTAGGTTGGCTACTGCACAAGCACACACCGAATTGTGTTTTTGTTTTCCATTGTYGCTAGCTAGATGCAGAAACAAAACTATACAAAGCAAACACTAACCTAGCCATTTATCAACATCTAATTTGTTTACTTTCTTGTTCAAGGGTCAATTGTTCATTCTACTTTAAAATTGGAGCGTGCAGACATGGGGACCGCTGCTCTAGGTTGCACAACAAGCCAACTTTCAGCCAGGTAAGCGTACCCTTTATGTCTTGAATATGATTAGCTAGCTAGGGGTTTATGYCAAGCAATGGCCCGATGCTTGTGATATAGCCCACTAGAATGTATCAGTACTTCCTTAGGTTTCTTTGTTAGCTAGCTCGCGTTACTGATTATACTCACATTTGATTGTTTACTTGTTTTTGTGGAGATTGGACTTAACCTTGTGTAGGATCAAATAATAATTCATGAAGTACTGAAACACAGTGTTGACAATTAGCCCTAATTCCATTCACGTTTGCAATGTTGCTTCCATGTTCCAATGGGCCTAGGTACATACTGCAATAGCATCATGTGGAAGAACAGGTTGCTGAGCAGATGTAAAGTWGACCTAAATGTTTGCTGATCTGTTTCCACTAACCCTGTGCACGTTTGCATTTCAGATTCCACAATTGGCTTACCTACAGAAGTGTGTGCGTGTATATAACGTTGTGTTCTGTTGCCTTTCAGAGAACCTGCATTATGATTGATGAGGATAGGGTTGGCAGCATGTCAATGCTTCTCAGTCAATATTTATCATCAGAAGAGAAGCAACTGCTGTTGGTAGTCTGGACACATTCTTTAAATACCCAAATGCGAGACAACAGGATGATTTTCGGACATCGTGGGACAGTGTAGCCTACATGAATACATGTTTTTGAGCTCACCAGGTAATTGAAGCGCATGAAGCCTACTCTTTTTCCGGGCTCGCACAAAAGTTGGTGACGCAACGAGAGCACAGTGTGCTGTTATGAAAATCAGGAATATTTGGCAAAGGAACCATTTCTGGTTTGTCAGAGAATTTAATACAGTTAGGAAGGAAGACTTAAAATGGGATTGAGTGAAGTCAGCACTTACGTGAAGAGCAACTGAGTATGGATGCCTTACAAGTGTGACAAATTACCTTACTGTCAGTCAATTATTTATCGTAGCTATTCATTTTGTAAGTAGTTACTCACTCTCAGCTTGCAAATCCCGAAAGATTTGGCAAATGTGATTATTGGTATTGACAAGAGCATTGGCTTAAGTCTCGTCTTGCGCTTGCAGATATCAGAGATCTCAACAGATTGCAGAAGTGTTCAACGTTACCAGTACCACGCCTATAATATATCTTGTCAAAAAGTGCAACATGACTACAAAGAGAGAGCGTAAAATGTCAATCTCATCAATGAATAAATCTGACTAAATACAGACATGTAAACTTTTTTGTTAAATTAGGATGTTTTATTTAAATGTGATTTCCTGCACAATCACGGCATATGTGGTCACCCTAGCCACTGGTAGGCTAATGCTGATTATGGAATGCATGATGCAATGGCAGATGGCACAACCTTGATGAAATGAAGTAGTGTTATCCTGAATTATATATATTTTCCTCCAACCTGGGTCTTTTGACTATGCTCACATGGACATGCGGCCAACCTGCTCCCCTCATTTAGTGACGGATTGCCTGGCTCTTTGGTAGACATTTGATAGACACGATGGCAGCTCAATTCCCCTGTCCTTGTGCTTCATTAAACAGCTCAGCCACTTCATATCGGAAGACTCAATCTGAACCAACCCTAGGTCTCTCAGGATAGTTGTGCTTGGCCCTATGCCGAACCATGAGAAACAAAACAAAGCTTTCTATCAGTAGACTGATTGGATGATCCTCTACCAGAGCATGTGGGCGGAGTTGAGCCGGTCAGAAATCCCGCTCACGGAGTGGTGCTTGCGTGGCCATCCACGTCCTTTCCAATTGCTCCGCTAAAAAAACGCTCCGCAGACACAGAAGAAGAAGAAAGACAGCCGCTCCATTCGTTTAAATCACAATTTAGTAAAATAATCCTATCAAAATGGAAAGCTCCTTGAAAGAGATAATATGCCAGACCTATTGGGCCAAAATCAATTATGGCCTATTGTATAGATAATAGAACCAAAGTGAACAACTTAGTTTATAAATACTTTGCTACAATGACACTCTTAGCTAGCTACCCACCTCGTTCCTTTCTGTTAGCATGTGCACGTAGTAAGTTCCCCATCATGCTTTCGGGATTCCACACATGATTCTTTTTTTGCGTGTTAATTTTTACCCCTTTTTTTCTCCTGATTTCGTGTTCACTATTTTGTCTCGTCGCTGCCAGCTCCCCAACGAGCTCGGGAGAGGCAAAGGTGATGTCGTGCGTACTCCGAAAGATGACCCGCCAAGCCGCGGCTTCCTAAATTAACACCCTCGCTTAACCTGGAAGCCAGACGCACCAATTTGTTGGAGGAAACCAGTTCAACTGATGACCGAAGTCAGCCTGCAGGCCCTGGCCTGCCACGAGTCACAAGAGCCGATGAGCCAAGTAAAGCCCCCCCGGCCAAACCCTCCCCTAACCCAGATGACGCTGGGCCAATTGTGCGCCGCCATCTGGGACTCCCAGACACGGCCGGTTGTGACACAGCCTGGGATCGAACCCCAGGCTGTAGTGACTCCGCAACACTGCGATGCATTGCCTCAGACCCGGGAAGCCACCAAAATGATTCTTTAGTTGTGGACACTACATCACCGCACTCGCTCTTGGTCCTCCTCGTCTTTGTAAGTCCCTTGATTATTATTATTTTATTTTTTTATGGAAATATGTAGCATACTTGATGACAGTAGCTTAAGCAAGGGCTATAGCAGCACACAGGTAGACTACAAAGCATGCTGGCTGGGCATGCCCTGAGCTCGGGAATGAGCGCTATTGGAATCGGGTGAGAAGGCTGACGCTCCAGCCTTTGGAAACTCGCTGCACACTCAAGTCAAATTGGGCTCGCTCCTTCACATTCTCTCCTCTACCCCAACTTCTCTGAAATGGATTCAAAAGCGAGATTCGACTCCTAAGTCAGTAAACACAATAGTGTATTTACGTCAAATCAGGGACCTAGACTCATTTGGCGATTTACACAAATTGAATGATTTATCTCTTGTATTCTTGTCATCCCCGGCAGACCATCTTGATTCAAAACATCTCCGTAACCCCCAAAACAGTGCACAGACGGCCGACGCCTCTCGCTGTAAGTCCAAAGATCTGTTAGCCTCAGGGGTTCAGAAATCCCTCCTTTTCCCCCCTGCTGCTCCCCATATGTAGGTCACGTAGCAGCTGAGCTGTGAGGGACTGCCTCAGCACTGTTAGCAGGGAACCCAACATTACAGACATTTCTCACACTTCGGCTACTGTAACTGCTCCTCCCAGTCCCCACCCTAAATGGCAAACCATTACTACCAGATAAATAAACAGTTTTGTATCGTCAAATATTTCTGTTTCCTCTGCCTCAGTCTTTGCCCTCTCATACACAATCTCTCAGCCACTCAAAACAAAAACATATTCTGTTCTGTTATAGGCTATGTTGGCCAATTAAAATCCCAAACTACCTTGAGCACAAGTCCTATAGTTGGGTAGACCCTAGTTGTAACCCTCTACTGTGTGAGCAGTACCCAGTGTTGAGCCCTGTCTTACCAGAGCTGACGCCTCTCCTCTCACACAGGTAGGTATGGCTGTGGACTCTCTCATGAGACTGTCTGGGCCACGGTTCTGTTCTCTTCTGATAACAAGGACCTCAGAACTAGACAAACACCTCCCTCCCTCCATAGCCCAGAGATGCTTCACATGTGCTTACTTAGATGGCTTTTGTACTGTGACCTATTCACAAACAGCTATTTCCTTTGGGAAAATGTGTTGGATTGAATGATCAACACATGAATACACCAGAGTGCTTGCTACTTCTCCAGTAACACTTGTCAGTAAGGTCTCTTTTTAACTGGCATTACTTTGATTKGTTCAGAGTTCCTTGTGATTGCAGCCTCCTGTGAAGCCCTGGCAGAGACGTCTGTGGTCAGGAGACACACCGTTACCTTCTCTTTCAGCATTTCAGATCACACCATGCACTCTTTCGTTCAGAGCAGAGTTCTAGAGGGGACTAATGAAGCTAGTTATGGCTTCAAATGTGTCCATTGAGGAYGTATTTGKTGACCCTAGTGTGTTCTCTTCAGGGCCTGTTGTAAGGAGCATGATACTGTATCTAATTTAACTTTCTTCCCCCAAAACCCKATTTCTGCTTGACCTGTATCACAAAAATGTKTGTTTTGTATTTCAGACCATTGCCCTCTTGAACATTTACCGTAACCCTCAAAACACTGCCCAGTCTGCCGATGGTATACGCTGTAAGTTCCCCCTACATTTAGCAGGCCCTGGACTACTCATTATATTATACTGTTATCTGGTGTACACCTACCTACACTACAACACCTCCATTATATTATACTGTAATCTGGTGTACACCTTCCTACCGACGCTACAACAACACTCCCATTTGCCAGGAAACGGTAGCTATTCCTTAGATATTTTTCCTGGGAAACATTTAGTTTGTTTTTAGTAGCCTGGACCTGAATTCAATGTGCATTCATAAGAATTTGTAAGATACTTATTTGCATAAAATGGACAGAAACCAGTCTCAAAATCAATCAATCAATAGTTTATTCTCGAGAGTACTGATCATAGTACAATTACATCAGGTTATATAAAAAAATGACGTCATAGGATTTAAAATGTCCTTCCTCCTCTCGGATACCATGGTAATATAGTTCACCAGCCTTCTCACATTGTCTGCCACCTGTTAAACAATCTACCACCAGCCCAAGGTCTCTCCCTCCCTGGGTAGAGACAGAATGTCCTGGAAGGATCACAGCATTCCAGCCTGTCTGACGATAACTCCATTCGTTTCTAACAAGGAACAGACAGTCCTTGTTCTAATTCTTGATTAAAATTACACACATTATATTCAGCACCATGATTAGAATAATGTTCATACATCCATACAGTAACATAGTAGTATTCTGTTTAATTATAGTTTTAAGCTAAATGTATACATAATTTAGTCATTATTCATCAAAATCCCATAAGTTGGCACTCATTTCAGCACCAGCCAGCTCCACTGTCATGCTAGCTTCGTTGCACTCAATTTCAGCACCAACCAGCTCCACTGCCAGTGTTCTCAAACACCGTCATTGAAGCTGGCTTGTGCTGAGACACCGTCATTAAGGTTGTTGTTCCAAAGTGTGTCACCTTAATGTATACACAAACTTGGCTTAATTGATACAATTCTAACAGATTACTGGCCTGATTTACTAAGCTGTTGCACAATTGTAATGTTTATTTGGTGGTTTCCAAGGGGGATAAAGTAACAGGAAGTTAAAATGGTGGCTATAGGACAAATGTGAAACGTACACAAAGTTAACTTGTATGTTAGTTCATGGTTTAGCTTGGTATGTTGTCTATATATTCTCGTAAGTCGTTGGCTGTGAAGTTGCACTGATGCAGATGCTTAGTGACTCTGCCTCCGCCTAGCTGCTTTCTGACTGGTTATTTGTTCATGGTTTTAGGTGCTGTCAGCGATGTGGAGATGCAGGAGCACTACGACGAGTTCTTTGAGGTGAGTGACCTCGGCATGAGAGACTTGTGGATGTTTCACCTTCTCTCTGCCGAACCTGCCGTTGTGCACGATATCAACTTCCTCTCTCCCATTCACTTTTCACAACAGGATCAATACTGCTGTGCCAATATTGTCCCTGTTCACTGATGTGAAAGGGGCAGTATTTGTACAGTAGAGGATATGTAGTTGGGTAATGGAAAAGACCCTCAGTGAGTCTGTCAGCTTTGTAGAAACCATGGGTATGTTCCACATTGCAGCTGACTTTGAAGGCGAGACGTGATAACGGATCTAGTTATGAATGGATCTCTAAATAAAGTGTTGGTTTCATGAGCTGAAATAAAAAATCCCAGAAATGTTCCACAAGCACAAATTTCTTTACAATTTTGTGTACAATTTTGTGTACATTTTCTGTTGGGAGCATTTCTCCTTTGCCAAGATAATCCATCCACCTGACCGGTGTGGCATATCAACAAGCTGATTAAACGGCATGATCATTACACAGGTACACCTTGTGCTGGTGACAAAAGGCTACTCTAAAATTTGCTGTTTTGTCACTCGACACAATGCCACAGATGTCTCAAGTTGAGGGAGTGTGCAGTTGGCATGCTGACTGCAGAAATGTCCACCAGAGCTGTTGCCAGAGAATTGAATGTTAATATCTCTCATAAGCCACCACTAACGTCGTTTTAAGAAACTTGGCAGTACTTCCAATCGCAGACCACGTGCATGGCATCGTGTGGGCGAGCGGTTTGCTGATGTCAGCGTGTGAACAGAGTTCCCTATGGTATGGGCAGGCATAAGCTATGGACAACAAACACAATTGCATTTTATCCCTGGCAATTTGAATACACAGCAATACTGACAAGATCCTGAGGCCCATTGTCGTGCCATTCATCCACTGCCATCACCTCGTGTTTCGGCATAATGCACTGCCCCATGTCACAAGAAGCTGTACACCAGGGGTGTCAAAGTCAAATGGACGGAGGCCAATAAAAAATTTAGCTACAAGCCGAGGGCCGGACTGTTCGAATGTTCATTGAAAAATTTTTAAATGACGCATATAGTCTAGTGAACCTAATTGAACCTACTGAAAACCTAACAAATATATTCCAATATGATCAGATAAATAAAGCAATATTTTCTTATGGCTCTGTCAGTAATCTTTAATTTTCAACAGACACAAAAGACAAATTCCTTTATATAAAAATCCCCATAACATGAACATTAAATGAAAGAAACCGGGATTCAAGGCACCATCAGTAGCCTATATTTCTTATTTTAGCAAAAGTGGGCTAAATTTACTTCAAAGAAAAAAACATAAATAGCAATTTTCTATCATCCACTCAACTGAAATATTTTTAAAATATAATTGGATTGAAATACAATAAAATAAAGTGCAAAAATCTATTAATCAAAAACAACACTTTGTTTAAGGAGAAGTAACATGCAGTGAAAACAAATATTAAACTTTAACTTTTAAACTTGAACTGAGTAAAAACTCTAAATATGTGATTGCACAGTAATGTTCACTTGTTTGAGGTTAGGGTGATACTTGGTGGTGTCCCATCTTTTCCACAAGTTCATCAATGTTCGGGGTAAGGCTCTGAGCTGAGGAAATCCTCAGAATTGAGTGGAGGTGTTCAGCAGTAAGTCGACTTCTGTGTGATGTTTTGTTCAGGTTCATCAAAGAAAACAGTTGTTCACACAGGTATGTGCTGCCAAACATAGACAACGTTTGAGCAGCCTGGATGCGCAGCTGGGGCATTGTGTCGGGGAGGAAACGGGCGAACTCCGCAGCACCCACTGCCGCATATTTTGCCCTCAGTGCATCATTGCATTGGAGGTCAATCAACTCCATTTGGAGGTTTGGTGGTGAGCTTTCCACGTCAACAGCAAATGGGTTACCGAGCAGTTCCAACCTGCTTTTTTGTGCTTCAAAGTCAGCAAATCGGCGTCGAAAGTCAGCGGCAAGCATACCTATTTTATCAGCCAACTGTGCGCTCGGGAACGCACTGGTAGAGAGCTTCTCTTTCATGGTCTGGCAGCTGGAAAGTGGCTCAAATTTTCTTTCCGCATCTGCGTCTCCACAGAGTCAGTTTGGTTTTAAATGCCTTCACTGTACTGTACATATCAGAGATGACATGATCCCGACCCTGCAGCTGCAAGTTCATTGCATTCAGATGACTCGTAATGTCACACAGAAAAGCCATTTCACACAGAAACATTTCGTCTCGGAGTTGTGTTGTCTTTCCCTTTGCTGTCCAAGAACAGACAAATCTCCTCACGAAGCTCGAAACATCTTTGAAGCACCTTTCCCTGCGTTAGCCATCGCACCTCTGTGTGATAAGGCAAATCACCATGCTCCGTTTCTAACTCCGTCAGAAATGCCTTGAACTGGCGGTGATTCAAACCTTTGGCTCTGATAAAGTTAACTGTGCGCGTGATGATCTCATTACATGCTCCATTTCAAGGCTTACCGCACAACGCTTCCTGGTGTATGATACAATGATAAGCTGTCAGCTCACCTGCTGCGTTTTCCTCTTGCATCTTTTCCCGTATCTTCGCCACCAGTCCGCTCCTGTGTCCACACATCGCAGGTGCTCCGTCGGTTGTCAAACCCACGAGTTTTCCCAAGGCAGCTCCATCTCATTTACACATCTTGACACCTCTTCATACAAATCATGCCCCGTAGTTGTGCCATGCATAGGACGTAAAGCCAAAAACTCCTCTGTCACGCTTAGGCTGGAGTCCACTCCGCGGATGAAAATTGACAACTGGGCAATGTCAGAAATGTCGGTGCTCTCATCCACAGCCAAGGAATATGCAATGAAATCTTTTCCCTTTTTCACAAGCTGCTCTTTTAGATTGATGGACAACTGGTCTACTCTCTCGGCAATGGTGTTTCTGCTCAGACTCACATTTAAAAAAAAGTTGCCTTTTTTCTGGGCAAACTTCGTCACAAACTTTAATCATGCAGTTTTTGATGAAATCCCCCTCCGTAAATGGCCGGGCTGATTAGCGATCTCTTCTGCCAAATAAAAAAACTGGCCTTGACAGCAGCCTGGCCTTGTGATTTGGCTTTTTTGAACAGAGCCTGTCGAGATTTGAGGCCTCATTTTAATTCCTCTGCCTTTTGTAGCCTTTGTTCCATGTCCATATTCTTGTTTTTGTCCGCGTGTTTCGTTTCATAATGTCGTCTCAGATTATACTCTTTCAGTACCGCCACACTTTCTCCACACAGAAGACACACAGGTTTTCCAGCTACCTCCGTGAACATATACTCCGACTCCCACCTTGTTTGAAACCCCCGGTTCTCAGTGTCCACCTTCCGTTTTGCCATTTTTGATGGGTATCTGAAAGTTAATTTTACTGTGATGCTGACGACTGCTGTGCCAATAAATATTGAAATGAAGCAGCCTACTGCTCGGTGCGTCACCGTTGCATTGTGGGAAATGTAGTATTGGTGCGTGTAAAAGATCTGCGGGCTGCCGGCTTGCTGCGGTCTGCGGGCCGGTTCTAATAATAAATCAAGATCATCCCAGGGGCCGTAAAAACCTTCTCGCGGGCCGGATGTGGCCCGCGGGCCTTGACTCTGACATGTGCTGTACACAATTCCTGGAAGCTTGACATGCCCATAGTTTTTCCATGGTCTGCATACTCACCATACATGTCACCTGTTCAGCATGTTTGGGATGCTCTGGATTGACGTGTACGACAGCGTGTTCCAGTTCCCGCCAATATCCAGCAACTTCGCACAGCCATTGAAAAGGAGTGGAACAACATTCCTCAGGCCATAATCAACAGCCTAATCAACAGCCTGATCAACTCTATGAGAAGGAGATGTGTCGTGCTGCATGGGGCAAATGGTGGTCACACCAGATACTGACTGGTTTTCTGATCCACACCCCTACTTTTTTTTAAGGTATCTGTGACCAACAGATGCATATCTGTATTCCCAGTCATGTGAAATCCATGGATTAGGGCTTAATTAATTGATTTCAATGACTGATTTCCTTATGTAAACTGTAACTTAGTATAATCTTTGAAATTGTTGCGTTATGTTTTTGTTCAGTGTAGTTATTAGTGGATCTTTAAAGTGGTCTCCATGGTGCTGCTTTACTTATCAATCAGTGATTGTTTTGTCACCCATGACCCTAACCCCAACTTCTGGCCCTGACCCCTACAGGAAGTCTTCACAGAGATGGAGGAGAAGTACGGAGAGGTGGAGGAGATGAACGTGTGTGACAACCTCGGAGACCACCTGGTCGGCAACGTCTATGTGAAGGTGAGGGTCAGAGATCCCATGTCAGCCATGTTAAATTCTCCCTGCATCCATCTTCAGTGTGTTGCGTTATTAATCTGTCTGGAGAAACAGGATAAAGTCCTGTATTTATAGCCGCTCGTCTTTGGGTTCATCGACCTTCATCAGAGCATAARTCTGTCTATAACATGGCCTCTCTCTTCTCTCTGTGTGTGTGTATAGTTCCGTCGGGAAGAGGATGCGGAGAAAGCGGTGATGGACCTGAACAACCGCTGGTTCAACGGTCAGCCTGTCCACTCAGAGCTCTCCCCCGTCACTGACTTCAGGGAAGCCTGCTGTCGGCAGTATGAGATGGGGTCAGTGTCGATCTCTCTTTCTGATGAATATCTATACACTGCTGTGTGTGACAGTCGGTGTACCTGCAACAATAACCAGACGCCTTGTTTCACCACTGCATTCCACCATATTTGTACAGTTCCACCATGTAATCAGTAGTTCTGAAACTCTTTCAACGTAAACCATTTAACACAAACGTAAAACGTTTTACACCGAAAACTAGAGTTTGTATTGGACAAATTCAGAATCCCTCTGTTTTGTTCCATTTCTTTCCTAGTTAATACACACCTGGCTAAGGCTTAAGTTGCCACCTCTTATCCGACGGGAAGAATGTAGTCTTGTTTTCCTGCAGCATATAACTATATAACTCAGGCAGTGTGGAAATGGCATCCTATTCCCTATGGGCCCTGGTCAAAGTAGTGCACTATATAGGGTGTCATTTGGGATGGTATCTCAAGTGTTTTTCCATTGGAACTACCCATTGTTTGCTTAGGACAGTTGAACTGTTTGGCTAACTCCAGCAGGAGAGATACATGTAGCTAGCTAGGCCTCTGCTTTGGAGTGTAGGGTGGTAAATGTGATAGTCAGTGGATACAGGTGGTGACTGGGAAAAACTTTTCTCACGTTAACAGTATTAACCCTCTGCTTGCCTACCATCCACAGAGAGTGCACCAGAGGAGCTTCTGTAACTTCATGCACCTGAAACCCATCTCCAGGGAACTTCGCCGGACCTGTATGGACGCCGCAGAAAAGGGTAGGACACATTCTAGGGAATGTTGTATTCCAGGAAGACCTGTTCTGTTTCACTGTCAACTTTTGACTGTTTGAAGGGATTTAATGGTGACGCATCCAATACTGTATTTGGCAGTGGTGTAAAGAACTTAAAGTACTACTTAAGTTGTTTTTTTTGGGTGTCTGTATTTTACTATTATATTTTTGATTACTTTAACTCCACCACATTCCTAAAGCAAATAATGTACTTTTTACTCCGTACATTTTCCTTGACACCTAAAGATACTCATTACATTTTGAATGCTTAACAGGAAAGTTGTCTAAATCACGCAAAGAGAACATCCCTGGTATCCCTACTGCGTTTGATCTGGCGGACTCACTAAACACAGATGCTTTGTTTGTAAATGATGCCTGAGCGTTGGAGCGTGCCCCTGGCTATTCGTAAATGTAAAAAAACAAGAAAATCGTGCTGTCTGGTTTGCTGAATATAAGGAATTTGAAATGATATATACTTTTACTTTTGATACTTATGTATATCTTAGCAATTACATTTACTTTTGATAAGTATATTTAAAACCAAATACTTTTAGACTATTACTCAAGTAGGATTTTGCTGTGTGGCTTTCACTTTTACTTGAGTCATTTTCTATTAAGGTATCTTTTACTTTTACTCAAGTATGACATTTGGGTACTTTTCCACCACTGGTACTTGTGTAGTTGACTAAAGTAAAAGCCTCCTTTTAGTTGAGGTTTTTGCGTATTCTCTAGGCTGGTTAAGTCATGTGCTGCTGTTATGTGGTTCAAGCATTTTATTTCTCCCTTTCTAGCAAAGGGGGAGGAGGAGGCGGCGGAGGAGGAGGACACCGCTCTCGCTCGCGATCCGGGAAAGGCGTTCTCGCTCCCGAGACCGTGGCCGTGTGGCGAAGGCGGAAGAGGTGGTGGACGGGACCGCGAGAAACGGAGGTCCAGGGACCGGGAACGTTCTGGAAGGTTTTAAGATGAGCCAAGACCTAATTATCCCCCTCTTCCACCCACTGTCCCCCTCCTCCTACCCCTCTCTCCCTGATGAAAAATGTGTGAACATGTTGGAATCGTCGTTAATTTCATTTCTTTTATCCCTTTTTTTAAAGACACAAATACAAGCTTCCGTTGCTTTCTCAATAAAACAGACTTTGTAGTGATTCTCTGCTGTGTCCTCTTTCATTGCTGTAGCTGGTCGTGTTGGAGTTACAATCTAGCAGGGATAAGACTGGGTGAAAGGGTTTACTGCGTAGGCCAGGGCTCTCCAACCATGTTCCTAGAGCGATACCCTCCTGTAGGTTTTCACTCCAACCTCAGTTGTAACTAACAGCTTATCAACCCAGAGGAAGTTAGCTATCCAACCCTGTTCCTAGAGCGCTCTGGCATAGGCAATGAGCTTAAGAAATCCCTCTGCATTTGCCACGTTTGAATGTAAGTATGCAGGGTTTCCCAAACTCGGTCCTGGGGCCCATCTGGGTCCATGTTTTGGGTTTTATCCTAGCACTACACAGCTGGACAGTTTGGGCCTAATGTCTGCTGGTTTTGGGGTTTAACTTTTAATTAAGACCTAGACAACCAGGTGAGGGGTGTTCCTAATTAGTGACTTAATTCATCAAGTACAAGGGAGAAGCGAAAACCCGCAGACACTTGGCCCTATGTGGAATGAGTTTGACACGTAGAGTAAAGCTACTGGGCATGTAAGAGCCAAACTTAAGCTCACTGACGTCATGATTTGACCTCGTATTTTTCAGAGTTCCCAGTTTTGAATGGAGCATTTGAACTTGGAAAAATATGAGGTCAAGTCATGACGTCATTTGGAGCTCTAGAAAACGGCCTGAGATCCCGGAGTTGGCTCGTTTTTCCCCCAAGTTCCCAGTTATTTTGAACGAGCCACCAGTTGTCTTGAACGCACCAATAGTTAAGTGTGTCATGAGTTGTACAGTTGCCCCATTCAAAACAACTGGGAACTACTTCAGTGTTTTCAAAACAACTGGGAACTCGGTGGGGGGAAAAACGAGCTCCGACTGGGAAAAATCTTTTGAACGGTCATCCAACTCGGGAACTCGAGCCTCTATCTAGACTCCGACCTGAAGATCACTGACGTCATGATTTGACCTCGGATTTTCGAGTACCTAGTTGTTTTGAACTCAGCAAATGTTATGACCGTGTACCCAAAAGTATCCATCCGTATTATGTCTAATGGTTACGCATGGACGAACAACTCCATGGAAATTACCTTGGACAACCAAGATCACCAGTTTGAAAAATACAAAGTCCTCACAAAGAATAGTGACCTAAAAAAAATACGTATTTACGACCATAAACCATGCGTGAAAGGCAAGTTAACGCATTGAATGGCACATGGGATGCGCGAGTTGCGTTTATGCTCCGATGTTTTTGAAAATAACATTTGAAAAGGTTTTTTTACTTTTTGAAAGTGAATATAAATAGATCCCTGTTAAACCCCTAAACGTTTTCGCCATGTACTAACTTGTTTCACCAAATCTCCATCTCTATTGGAGGAGGAGCTGAAATAAACTCCCTCGCTGCAGCCATCAAAGTGCGCCATAAACATGCATTCTTCCCCAACGATTGGCTAACCTCCTCGCCCAGAAGTCCTCTTAATAATCTCACTGTCGTGCAAGTCTCTTTCTATCGCCGGAGGAAGATTCTTTACCTCTCCAGATCCCAGCCATCAGATACATAGGTAAGTTGAAACTGATCGACCACTTCCATGATGATGTTAGTGCTACTTTTTTATGCACATTTATTTTATGCCATGTCCATTCATCGAAATAAAGTTCTGTGTCCTTGTATAGTTTTATAATTATGCTGTACCTACCTACTGAGTCATGGCAATCAAAATAATAGTAAGAGGTGGGTATTACAATGACAGTTGGTGTTTTAAACAAGCACATGGTTTATTTCCGGGGGTCCATAAACCCCCGACCATATGGGGTCATGGCTAGAAGGATCCAACGTTTGTCAGATATGTGGCTTTTCGTAGTACAGTAGGTTAGGTAGGTATAATTAGGGTAAATTTAGGAATGGGGTTTGGGTTAGTTAAAATGCACACACAAACATCTGCCTTTGACTCACCATATGGAAACCTCTGGGTCCTACTGTCTACCAGTTACCTGAGTACAAGATGGCATTGTGTTGAGAAATGAAGTTATAATTTGCAGTATTGAATGAATTTACCTGGGAATCATCCATCACATTTGTGTCTCTTTCTGTTCTGGTGACTGAGGGCTGCAGGTAATGAATTTGAGCTGCATTCTTAGTTCATTTTGCCCACCACAATTTGCCATAGTTGAGTGCACTCTTGTGCCATGGCCCTGATAGCTGACTAAACCAAACATATGTTTCTAGTATGGCCCTGAGAGCTGACTAAACCAAACATGTTTCTCGTATGGCCAAAAAAGACATTGCCCAATGTCTGTCATAACTATTCAGAGGCAGAGCCAATCTAGTCAGAGCAATTCCACAAAGCCTGTCTCTTGCTCCACTGGTGGAGTCATCAGGAACCTCGTTCACCATGGAGTTTAGTCTAATCTCTGCTCCACTCTGGTGGAGTCATCAGGAACCTCGTTCACCATGGAGTTTAGTCCGATCTCTGCTCCACTCTGGTGGAGTCATCAGGAACCTCG
>NW_019944732.1:0-31082 GCF_002910315.2 Salvelinus sp. IW2-2015
TAAAGAAAGACAAATCATTACAATGAACAAAGAAGCAGGTGAAATCAGCTGCAGTGTTTCCTAACGTCAGTACTAATAGTCTGATGCTCTCTGGTTTCTGTAGCTCCACGACTTGCCAAGTTGAACACATAACGTGTTCTACGTGTATAACGATATCGAGCACTCAAGGGCGAGCCTCAGAGGATGACCATCACCTGTGAGGAGGACATCCACGTCACAGAGGAGGTCTACAGGAGACCTCTGTTCACCATGCCACTCTACAGGTTCATAGTCACTCCTTCTTTTTTGATATTTTAATGAGTGATCGTTTATTTCCTTCTTATTGACACATGCCACATGCTGTCTGCTCTCTCTGCTCTGTCTTTCTCTGCTCTCTCTGCTCTCTCTGCTCTGTCTTTCTCTGCTCTCTCTCGCTCTCTTTCTCTGCTCTCTCTTCTGCTCTTCTTCTCTGCTCCTCTCTCTCTCTCTCTGTTCTCAATTCAATTTCAATTTCTCTCTCTGCCCCCTCTGCATTCCGGAAGAGCGAGGGAGGAGAGACATCGGTTTGCGTCCCAAATGGCATGCCATTTGATTAATCTAGTGCACTACTTTGTCCAGGCCTATGGGGAATATAGTGCCACTTGGGAAGGCCTCGTTTGCATCCTGTTAGTAATCAGATCAGAGGAGCCGAAGCTTGTATTGAGATGTAATGAACAGCCAGCTCCAGTCCTCTCCAGACATGTCTACATATCCCCTCTCCTTCCCACAACCATCTGCACTGAGGCATGACCTCATATAACGTCAACAAAGAACATGTTTCAATGTGCCTTTTCAACAACATTATGTTTGTGGTGTGTGGTGTGTGTGTGTGTGTGTGTGTGTGTGTGTGTGTGTGTGTGTGTGTGTGTGTGTGTGTGTGTGTGTGTGTGTGTGTGTGTGTGTGTGTGTGTGTGTGTTGTGTGTGTGTGTGTGTTGTGTGTGTGTACAGTAAAGACCTAGTTATCTGGTGATAAAGACAGGGTGCAGAACAGGACTCCTGGGTGGGGGATTTATCTCTACTCTGGAACTCCCTGGTGGGCTGTGTTTGTTGTAGACATATGTTTCCCAACCACCATTGGTCAAAAGTAGTGCACTACATAGGGAATAAGGTGCAAGTTGGGACACATACATGATATTAGTAACCAGTTGTCTCTTATTACTATCTGTCTCATTCCAGGTCAATGTTGTCTTCCTATGTTGTGACCTACATAAAGGCAATATTGACAAAATAGATGTGTTTTCTCCTGTGAAAACACAGTAACTCTCTCTCTCTCTCTCTCTGTTCTTTCTCTCTTTCTCTCCCTCTCTCTGGTCTTTCTCACTCTCTGTTCTTTCTGCTCTATTTGCTCTCTCTCTCTTCTTTCTGCTCTATTTTGCTCTCTCTCTCTCTTACTGCTCTCTTCCTCTCTCTCTCTCTCTCTCTCTCTCTCTCTCTCTCTCTCTCCTCTCTCTCTCTCTCTCTCTCTCTCTCTCTCTCTCTCTCTCTCTCTCTCTCTCTCTCTCAGGTACTACCGGCTGCCACTACCAATGGAGGGAGCACCTCTAGAGGAGGATTTTGATGCCTTTGTTACTGTTCTCCGGGTGAGGAGGGTTCTTAGTGTTCTCAGGGTGAGGAGGTTCTTAGTGTTCTCAGGGTGAGGAGGGTTTCCAGGGTGAGGAGGTTCTTAGTGTTCTCAGGGTGAGGAGGGTTCTTAGTGGTCTCAGGGTGAGGAGGGTTCTCAGGGTGAGGAGGGTTCTTAGTGTTCTCGGGGTGAGGAGGTTCTTAGTGTTCTTCAGGGTGAGGAGGGTTCTTGATGTTGTCAGGGTGAGGAGGTTCTTAGTGTTGTCAGGTGAGGAGGGTTCTTAGTGTTCTCAGGGTGAGGAGGGTTCTTAGTGTTCTCAGGGTGAGGAGGGTTCTAGTGTTCTCAGGGTGAGGAGGGTTCTTAGTGTTCTCAGGGTGAGGAGGGTTCTTAGTGTTCTCAGGGTGAGGAGGGTTCTTAGTTTCTCAGGGTGAGGAGGGTTCTTAGTGTCTCGGGGAGGAGGGTTCTTAGTGTTCTCAGGGTGAGGAGGTTCTTAGGTGTCTCAGGGTGAGGAGGGTTCTTAGTGTTCTCAGGGTGAGGAAGGTTCTTAGTGTTCTCAGGGTGAGGAGGTTCTTAGTGTTCTCGGGGTGAGGAGGGTTTTTAGGGTTCTCGGGGTGAGGAGGGTTCTTAGTGTTCTCAGGGTGAGGAGGGTTCTTAGGTGTTCTCAGAGTGAGGAGGGTTCTTAGTGTTCTCAGGGTGAGGAGGGGTTCTCAGGGTGAGGAGGGTTCTTAGTGTTCTCAGGGTGAGGAGGGTTCTTAGTGTTCTCAGGGTGAGGAGGTTCTTAGTGTTCTCAGGGTGAGGAGGGTTCTTAGTGTTCTCAGGTGAGGAGGGTTCTTAGTGTTGTCAGGATGAGGAGGTTCTTAGTGTTCTCGGGGTGAGGATGTTCTTAGTGTTCTCGGGGTGAGGAGGGTTCTTAGTGTTCTCGGGGTGAGGAGGTTCTTAGTGTTCTCGGGGTGAGGAGGGTTCTTACTGTTCTCGGGGTGAGGAGGGTCTTAGTGTTCTCGGGTGAGGAGGGGTTCTTAGTGTCTCGGGGTGAGGAGGGTTCTTAGTGTTCTCGGGTGAGGAGGTTCTTATGTTCTCGGGGGAGGAGGGTTCTTAGTGTTCTCGGGGTGAGGAGGGTTCTTAGTGTTCTCAGGGTGAGGAGGGTTCTTAGTGTCTCGGGGGAGAGGGTTCTTAGTGTTCTCGGGGTGAGGAGGTTCTTAGTGTTCTCGGGTGAAGGAGGGTTCTTAGTGTTCTCGGGGTGAGGAGGGTTCTTTAGTGTTCTCGGGTGAGGAGGGTTCTTAGTGTTCCCGGGGTGAGGAGGGTCTTAGTGTTCTTAGTGTGAGGAGGGTTCTTAGTGTTCTCAGGGTGAGGAGGGTCTTAGTGTTCTCGGGTGAGGAGGGTTCTTAGTGTTCTTAGTGTGAGGAGGGTTCTTAGTGTTCTCAGGGTGAGGAGGGTTCTCAGGTGAGGAGGTTCTTAGTTTTCTTAGTGTTGTATGGAGGGTTCTTAGTGTTCTCAGGGTGAGGAGGTTCTCAGGGTGAGGAGGTTCTAGTGTTCTTAGTGTGAGGAGGGTTCTTAGTGTTCTCAGGGTGAGGGTTCTTAGTGTTCTTAGTGTGAGGAGGGTTCTTAGTGTTCTCAGGGTGAGGAAGGTTCTCAGGGTGAGGAGGATACTTAGTGTTCTCGGGGTAAATCCTCTTGTATTTGTCTTAAAGTAGTCACACTCGAATATCTTCCTCTTCCAGTAATATATTGGAGTGTGTCTTCCTCGTATGTGAACCTGCCTCCTACCAACTGTTTGTTGATTTGATGCACCATCCAATAACCTTTTATATCCTGTCCTTAAGTGGTGGTTGAGCGCGATGGCCCCGCCTTCTTTCATCTGCTAGAAACATCCTGAGGATTATCTGTACTTCCTGTATCCAGGTCCTTACAGGCTCTGGTYTAACAGCAGTGACCCGGCAGGGCTGCACCTGGACAGGATGTTCTGGACTTACCGGAGACATTAAATATATTCATGAGTGGAACATTCTAGAACACCTGGAGATTCTCAGCCAGGTTCTGAGACGGAAGATGGGAGGTTGACCCCACTCTCACACTGTGCACTGCTRTGCCCCATCCATCACCAATAACCATAATAGTTATTCTGAATATGACATTAAGCCTCACATCTAACTTCACAGCTTCATCTGTACAGGATGTGCTCTCTCTTTCTTTTTCCTTCTTTCTTTCTTTCTTTCTTTCTTTCTTTCTTTCTTTCTTTCTTTCTTTCTTTCTTTCTTTCTTTCTTTCTTTCTTTCTTTCTAAGTGTTTAGCCTTTTTGGAGTGCCTGTTTCTCTAGTGGCAGACTGTCCAGTTCTCTGTGGTTGTAAAGTGGTTGTTTCCAGTGGTCAAACGTAGTGCAGTAGTTAGGTTGGTATTTGGGACAGAGTGTTATTCCTGCTGCTGCTGCTCTGCTCGCCTGCCTGCCTGCCTGTCTGTCTGTCTGTCTGTCTGTCTGTCTGTCTGTCTGTCTGTCTGTCGCTTTGCTTTGCTTTGCTTTGCTTTGCTTTGCTTTGCTTTGCTTCGTGTCTGCCTGTCTGCAGCTCTACAGTGTTTGCTAGGTCTGTGATAGCTTCCTGATACGTTTCTTCACACTTCCTGTTTCAGTGGTTGAAGGGGGGTGTGCGGTAGCCTGGTCCCAGATCTGCTTGTGCTCTTGTCAACTAGATTGCTTTCATCATCAAACCATGGCATGGCAATGAGTGACAAGGAGTTGGCATGGTAACACAGACTGGCTCAGGCTCGGGGTGATGAGCTTCAGTTCAAAAACAGTCTCAATCACATGGAGTCACATTTCTGCTAGCAGCTGCACTAGACTGCTAAACAAACAGTGGTTTTATTAATAGTTTTGGTGATAATAACAGCTGGTTAAAAGGCAGTCGGCCTGTCTTTTTCTTTCTGACAAATGGGAATCCTCCAATAGTTTGGTCACATGGTCAGGGTGTAGACTAGAGACCAGCAACAGACAGACACTCCCAATTCCTTTTCAAATGTGTGTGTTGGTTTCCAGGACAGCTAGAAACTCCTGGATGAGTTGGTCAAATAAAGTTAGGAGAGATTAAAGGGCAACTTTTTCATTTGTATGTGGTGTTTTCCAATCCCTTGTATTTGTGTTGCGTGTTTTCAGGAGAGTCCCAACCTGTCTTTGAGAAGGGATGTTTCCAGGCCTCTGCTGTGGTGTGTGTGTGTGTGTGTGTTGTGTGTGTGTGTGTGTGTGTGTGTGTGTGTGTGTGTGTGTGTGTGTGTGTGTGTGTGTGTGTGTGTGTGTGTGTACAGTAAAGACCTAGTTATCTGGTGATAAAGACAGGGTGCAGAACAGGACTCCTGGGTGGGGGATTTATCTCTGTACTCTGGAACTCCCTGGTGGGCTGTTTTGTTGTAGACATATGTTTCCCAACCACCATTGGTCAAAAGTAGTGCACTACATAGGGAATAAGGTGCAAGTTGGGACACATACATGATATTAGTAACCAGTTGTCTCTTATTACTATCTGTCTCATTCCAGGTCAATGTTGTCTTCCTATGTTGTGACCTACATAAAGGCAATATTGACAAAATAGATGTGTTTTCTCCTGTGAAAACACAGTAACTCTCTCTCTCTTTCTCTCTCTGTTCTTTCTCTCTTTCTCTCCCTCTCTCTGGTCTTTCTCACTCTCTGTTCTTTCTGCTCTATTTTGCTCTCTCTCTCTTCTTTCTGCTCTATTTTGCTCTCTCTCTCTCTTACTGCTCTCTCTCTCTCTCTCTCTCTCTCTCTCTCTCTCTCTCTCTCTCTCTCTCTCTCTCTCTCTCTCTCTCTTCTCTCTCTCTCTCTCTCTCTCTCTCTCTCTCTCTCAGGTACTACGGCTGCCACTACCAATGGAGGGAGCACCTCTAGAGGAGGATTTTGATGCTTTGTTACTGTTCTCAGGGTGAGGAGGGTTCTTAGTGTTCTCAGGGTGAGGAGGGTCTTAGTGTTCTCAGGTGAGGGGGTTCTCAGGGTGAGGAGGGTTCTTAGTGTTCTCAGGTGAGGAGGGTTTTAGTGTTCTCAGGGTGAGGAGGGTTCTCAGGGTGAGGAGGGTTTTAGTGTTTCGGGTGAGGGGTTCTTAGTTTCTCGGTGAGGAGGGTTCTTAGTGTTTGTCAGGTGAGGAGGGTCTTAGTGTTGTCAGGGTGAGGGGTTCTTAGTGTTCTCAGGGTGAGGAGGGTTCTTAGTTTCAGGTGAGGAGGGTTCTTGTGTTCTCAGGGTGAGGAGGGTTCTTAGTGTTCTCAGGTGAGGAGGTTCTTAGTGTTCTCAGGGTGAGGAGTTCTTAGTGTTCTCAGGGTGAGGAGGGTTCTTATGTCTCGGGTGAGGAGGGTTCTTAGTGTTCTCAGGGTGAGGAGGGTTCTTAGTGTTTCAGGGTGAGGAGGGTTCTTAGTGTTCTCAGGGGTGAGGAAGGTTCTTAGTGTTCTCAGGGTGAGGAGGTTTCTTAGTGTTCTCGGGTGAGGAGGGTTTTTTAGTGTTCTCGGGTGAGAGGGTTTGTGTTCTCAGGGTGAGGAGGGTTCTTAGTGTTCCTCAGAGTGAGGAGGGTTCTCGTGTTCTCAGGGTGAGGAGGGTTCTCAGGGTTGAGGAGGGTTCTTAGTGTTCTCAGGGTGAGGAGGGTTCTTAGTGTTCTCAGGGTGAGAGGGTCTTAGTGTTCTCAGGGTGAGGAGGGTTCTTAGTGTTCTCAGGTGGAAGGGTTCTTATGTTGTCAGGATGAGGAGGGTTCTTAGTGTTCTCGGGGTGAGGATGTTCTTAGTGTTCTCGGGTGGAGGAGGGTTCTAGTGTTCTCGGGGTGAGGAGGGTTCTTAGTGTTCTCGGGTGAGGAGGGTTCTTATGTTCTCGGGGTGAGGAGGGTTCTTAGTGTTCTCGGGGTGAGGAGGGTTCTTAGTGTTCTCGGGGTGAGGAGGTTCTTAGTGTTCTCGGGTGAGGAGGGTTCTTAGTGTTCTCGGGGTGAGGAGGGTTCTTAGTGTTCTCGGGGTGAGGAGGGTTCTTAGTGTTTCTCAGGGTGAGGAGGGTTCTTAGTGTTCTCGGGGGGAGGAGGGTTCTTAGTGTTCTCGGGGTGAGGAGGGTCTTAGTGTTCTCGGGTGAGAGGGTTCTTAGTGTTCTCGGGGTGAGGAGGGTTCTTAGTGTTCTCGGGTGAGGAGGGTTCTTAGTGTTCCCGGGGTGAGGAGGGTTCTTAGTGTTCTTAGTGTGAGGAGGGTTCTTAGTGTTCTCAGGGTGAGGAGGGTTCTTAGTGTTCTCGGGTGAGGAGGTTCTTAGTGTTCTTAGTGTGAGGAGGGTTCTTAGTGTTCTCAGGGTGAGGAGGGTTCTCAGGGTGAGGAGGTTCTTAGTGTTCTTAGTGTGAGGAGGGTTCTTAGTGTTCTCAGGGTGAGGAGGGTTCTCAGGGTGGAGGGTTCTTAGTGTTCTTAGTGTGCTGTGTGTGTGTGTGTGTGTGTGTGTGTGTGTGTGTGTGTGAGCAGGTTGCTCATGAGTACCTGTCTCCAGACATACTCAGCACAGTGAAGGAGATGAAGGTGGCTAACTTCAGAAGAGTCCCCAAGATGCCCGTCTACGGCATGTCACAGCCTACATCAGAGGTATGATCAACACCAAGCCTGCACCCTATCACATTTGGTCAACGTCCAAAATGCTAGTTTCAGTCATTTCTATCTTTAGCAGACATATCTTTTGAAGGCGTCCCCGTTGATCCGGTAAGTTGTCTGTGAAGCTGAACTGAAGCGTGTCTGCCGGGTTGTGTGTTCTGTAGGCGACGGGTGCGGTGTTGACCCACCTGACGGACGAGAAGAGGAAGTACAGCCACGTCCTGTGGGTCAACCTGCAGGAGGAGCTGGTTCTGGAGGGGAACGGACAGGTCTTCACCCCCAGAGAGCCGTCCTGTCTGGAGCAACACATCCCTGTCCCCGCCACAGACCCCACACAGATAGAGGTACTATACACTATAAATACAGCAGTATGTGGACAGCCCTTCACATTAGTGGATTAGGCTATTTCAGCCACACCTGTTGCTGACAGGTGTATAAAATCGAACCCACAYCCATGCAATCTCCATAGACAAACATTGTCAGTAGAATGGCCTTACTGAAGAGGCCAGTGACTTTCAAGCGCGTAGCGTGTAAAAATAGTCTGTCCTCGGTTGCAACACTCACTACCGAGCTCCAAACTGCCTCTGGAACAACTACTGTTCGTCAGGAGCTTCATGAAATGGGTTTCCATGGATGAGCACAAACCTATGATCACCATGTGCAATGCCACCTGTCGGCTGGAGTGGTGTATAGCTCACCGCCATTGGACTCTGGAGCAGTGGAAATGCGTTCTCTGGAGTGATGAATCACGCTTCACCATCTGGCAGTCCGACGGAAGAATCTGGGTTTGGCGGATGCCAGGAGAACGCTACCTGCCTTAATGCATAGTGCCAACTGTAACGTTTGGTGGAGAGGAATAATGGTCTGGGGCTGTTTTTCATGGTTCAGGCCCCTTAGTTCCAGTGAAGGGAAATCTTAACGCCACAGCATACAATGACATTCTAGACGATTCTGTGCTTCCAACTTTGTGGCAATAGTTTGGGGAAGGCCCTTTCCTGTTTCAGCATGACAATGCCCCTGTGCACAAAGCGAGATCCATACAGAAATGGTTTGTCAAGATCGGTGTGGAAGAACTTGACTGGCCTGCAGAGCCCTGACCTCAACCACATCGAACACCTTTGGGATGAATTGGAACGCCGACTGCGAGCCAGGCCTAATCGCTCAACATCAGTGCCCGACCTCACTAAAGCTCTTGTGGCTGAATGGAAGCAAGTCCTCGCAGCAATGTTCCAACATCTACTGGAAAGCCTTCCCAGAAGAGTGGAGGCTGTTATAGCAGCAAAGGGGGGGACCAACTCCATATTAATGTCCATGATTTAGGAATGAGATGTTTGATGAGCAGTTGTCCCCATACTTTTGGTCATGTAGTGTACTAACACATCCATGTCCTCACCCCAGACCCCACACACAGAGGTACTACGTGACCCTAACCCCCAGTACATAGAGGTACTAAGTGACCTTAACCCCTATTACATAGAGGTAGTACTACGTGACCCTAACCCCCAGTACATAGAGGTACTAAGTGACCCTAACCCCCAGTACATAGAGGTACTACGTGACCCTAACCCCCAGCACATAGAGGTACTAGGTGACCCTAACCCCCAGTACATAGAGGTACTAGGTGACCCTAACCCCCAGCACATAGAGGTACTAAGTGACCCTAACCCCCAGCACATAGAGGACCCAGTACATAGAGGTACTAAGTGACCCTAAACCCAGCACATAAGGACTAAGTGACCCTAACCCCAGACACTAAAGGTACTAAGTGACCCTAACCCACACATAGAGGTACTAACTAACCCTAACCCCAGCACATAGAGGTACTAACTAACCCTAATGCCAACACATAGAGGTACTACGTGACCCTAACCCCCAGTACATAGAGGTACTAAGTGACCCTAACACCCAGCACATAAAGGTACTAAGTGACCCTAACCCCACACATAGGTACTAACTAACCCTAACCCCCAGCACATAGAGGTACTAACTACCCTAATGCCACACATAGAGGTACTACGTGACCCTAACCCCCAGTACATAGAGGTACTAAGTGACTCTAACCCCCAGTACATAGAGGTACTAAGTGACCCTAACCCCAGTACATAGAGGTACTAAGTGACCCTAACCCCCATCACATAGATGTACTAAGTGACCCTAACCCCCAGCACATATAGGTACTAAGTGACCCTAACCCTAACCCCTAGTACATAGAGGTACTAGGTGACCCTAACCCCAGCACATAGAGGTACTAAGTGACCCTAACCCCCAGCACATAGAGGTACTAAGTGACCCTAACCCCCAGCACATAGAGTACTAAGTGACCCTAACACCAGCACATAGAGGTACTAAGTGACCCTAACCCCCAGCACATAGATGCACTAAGTGACCCTAACCCCCAGTACATAGAGGTACTAAGTGACCCTAACACCCAGCACATAAAGGTACTAAGTGACCCTAACCCCCAGCACATAAAGGTACTAAGTGACCCTAACCCCACATAGAGGTACTAACTAACCCTAACCCCCAGCACATAGAGGTACTAACTAACCCCACACAGAGGTACTACGTGACCCTAACCCCCAGTACATAGAGGTACTACGTGACCCTAACCCCAGTACATAGAGGTACTACGTGACCCTAACCCCAGTACATAGAGGTACTACGTGACCCTAACCCCAGTACATAGAGGTACTAGGTGACCCTAACCCCAGTACAATAGAGTACTAAGTGACCCTAACCCCAGCACATAGAGGTACTAAGTGACCCAACCCCCAGCACATAGAGGTACTAAGTGACCCTAACCCCCAGCACATAGAGGTACTAAGTGACCCTAACCCCCAGCACATAGAGGTACTAAGTGATTGTTACGTGGACAATAAGTCAGTAAAGTAAAGTGATCCCCAGTCTGACTGTCCCTCCTCCTACCCCAGAAACTAGAGACAGCCCTGGGAGAGGAGGTTCAGAGAGCCCAGAAGTGGCTGGAGGTGACTCTGGAGCAGGAGAAACAGATGAAGATGTTTAAACCTGTCTGACGGTCCAGGAGGTCTTCAACCAGTACCAGAGAACCCACCAGGGACTGCTCTATAACGCATCCCTCTGTCAGACTGCTGCGCCCCAAGGAGGAGGTAAAGACAGACGCCACACACACACACACCAGGGACTGCTCTATAAACGCATCCCTCTGTCAGACTGCTGCGCCCCAAGGAGGAGGTAAACACACACACCACCAGGGACTGCTCTATAAACACATCCCTCTGTCAGACTGCTGCGCCCCAAGGAGGAGGTAAACACACACACACCAGGGACTGCTCTATAAACGCATCCCTCTGTCAGACTGCTGCGCCCCCAAGGAGGAGGTAAACACACACACACACACCAGGGACTGCTCTATAAACGCATCCCTCTGTCAGACTGCTGCGCCCCCAGAGGGAGGTAAACACACACACACACCAGGGACTGCTCTATAAACGCATCCCTCTGTCAGACTGCTGCGCCCCAAGGAGGAGGTAAACCACACACACACCAGGGACTGCTCTATAAACGCATCCCTCTGTCAGATGCTGCGCCCCCAAGGAGGAGGTAAACAACACACACACACACAGGGACTGCTCTATAAACGCATCCCTCTGTCAGACTGCTGCGCCCCCAAGGAGGAGGTAAAGACAGACGCCACACAACACACATACACGCACCACACACACACACACACACACCACACACACACACACACACACACAACACACACACACACACACACACACACACAACACACACACACACACACACACAAAGGTAATGTGTTTTGTGGAGGCACAGGTTTTCATGGGGCTGAATGAGGGTCAGTAGCAGGTTTTCATGGGGCTGATATGAGGGTCAGGAACAGGTTTTCATGGGGCTGATATGAGGGTCAGTAACAGGTTTTCATGGGGCTGATATCAGTGGCAGGTTTTCATGGGGCTGATATGAGGGCAGTGACAGGTTTTCATGGGGCTGATATGAGGGCAGTAGCAGGTTATCATGGGGCTGATATGAGGGTCAGTGACAGGTTTTCATGGGGCTGATATGAGGGTCAGTAACAGGTTTTCATGGGGCTGATATGAGGGTCAGTGGCAGGTTTTCATGGGGCTGATATGAGGGTCAGTAACAGGTTTTCATGGGCTGATATGAGGGGCAGTGACAGGTTTTCATGGGCTGATATGAGGGTGGAAATGGAAATCTTTGATCTCCCTCTAGTGGTGTTGAATGTTATACATGTTTTATGAATGATAGAACTGAATGTGCCTGTGTGTGTGCGTGTGTGTGTGCCGTGTGCGTGTGTGTGTGTGTGTGTGTGTGTGTGTGTGTGTGTGTGTGTGTGTGTGTGTGTGTGTGTGTGTGTGTGTGTGTGTGTGTGTGTGTGTGTGTGTGTGTGTTATGTTTTACCCTCAGGACTTTGACCAGCTCTTGGAGGCCATGAAGAGTACCTTGGCTGAGGACTCTCACTCAGCCTTCGTGTTCAACTGTTCCAACGGCAAGGGAAGAACACCACCGGCCATGTCATAGCTGCTCTCACTGTCTGGCACTTCAATGTAAGACTACACTTCTCACTGTCTGGCACTTCACTGTAAGACTACACTTCTCACTGTCTGGTACTTCACTGTAAGACTACACCTTCTCACTGTCTGGTACTTCAATGTAAGACTACACTCCTCACTGTCTGGCACTTCAATGTAAGACTACACTTCTCATGTCTGGCACTTCACTGAAGACTACACTCCTCACTGTTGGCACTTCACTGTAAGACTACACTTCTCACTGTCTGGCACTTCACTGTAAGACTACACTTCTCACTGTCTGAACTTCACTGTAATACTACACTCCTCACTGTCTGGCATTTCACTGTAAGACTACACTTCTCACTGTCTGACACTTCACTGTAAGCTATCTAACACATTACTCACTGTCTGACACTTCAATGTAAGACTACACTCCTCACTGTCTGACACTTCACTGTAAGACTACACTTCTCACTGTCTGACACTTCACTGTAAGACTACACTTTCACGTGCTGGCACTTCAATGTAAGACTACACTCCTCACTGTATGGCACTTCACTGTAAGACTACACTTCTCACTGTCTGGCACTTCACTGTAAGACTACACTTCCACTGTCTATGCACTTCAATGTAAGACTACACATCTCACTGTCTGGCACTTCACTGTAAGACTACACTTCTCACTGTCTGACACTTCACTGTAAGACTACACTTCTCACTGTCTGACATTTCACTGTAAGACTACTCCCCTCACTGTCTGACACTTCACTGTAAGAGTCTATTCTGGAATACCAACCTATATTCCAGGAATAGTCACTTTTCAAGTTTATTTGCTGAGTAATAAACACATTGCAGATTTACCAAGCTGTTAAACCAGTATTACAACAGCAATGTTAATCCGTCGTTGGTTCGTTTCTTCATAGGGCTTTCCTGAGTTTGGTGATGATAGATCGTCAGTGTTCCTGATGCCAAGTACACAAAGGGAAATTCAAGGTGAGTAACAAACATAGAGACTTTTACCAAAAGAGGTGTTTGAATGAAACATAAGAGTTTTATATTGACCACATAGCAGAGACTATAGTGCTACAGCTCAGTGTTAGAGCTGTAGTGGCATAGCAACCACCTAACAGACAAGATTCTCCTCTGGTCTGGAATAGTCTGGCTGACAAAGTCACACAAAGTCTGTAAAAATGGGACATGATACATCTCTGCTTGTCACTTTGCATTAAGGAGATAGATTGGGGTGGAAGGTCCTGCGATAGACCTTGTCCTGTCCAGGGGGTGTACTGAGAGAGATAGACCTGTGTCCTGTCCAGGGGTGTACTGAGGAATAGACTAGTGTCCTGTCCAGGGGGTGTACTGAGGAGATAGACTAGTGTCCTGTCCAGGGGTGTACTGAGAGAAGACTAGTGTCCTGTCCAGGGGGTGTACTGAGGAGATAGACGAGTGTCCTGTCCAGGGGTGACTGAGGTGATAGACTAGTGTCCTGTCCAGGGGTGTACTGAGGAGATAGACTAGTGTCCTGTCCAGAGGGTGTACTGAGGAATAGACTAGTGTCCTGTCCAGGGGTTACTGAGAGATGACTAGTGTCCTGTCCAGGGGTGTACTGAGGAGATAGACTAGTGTCCTGTCCAGGGGTGTACTGAGGAGATAGACTAGTTCCTGTCCAGGGGGTGTACTGAGATAGACTAGTGTCCTGTCCAGGGGTGTACTGTACAATCAAGTTGCTTCACGCTTCAAAAACAGCGTTCTGACCGGTCTGGTTCGCACAAGCCAAGGCCAAGGCTACTTACTTTACTACCTGGTCCACGGTAACACATCACCACCATCTCTCCATGCTACCTGGGTCCACGGTAACACATCACCACCATCTCTCTACGCTACCTGGTCCATGGTAACACATCACCACCATCTCTCTACGCTACCTGGGGTCCATGGTAACACATCACCACCATCTCTCTACGCTACCTGGGGTCCATGGTAACACATCACACCATCTCTCTACGCTACCGGGGTCATGGTAAACATCACACCATCATCTCTACGCTACTGGGTCCATGGTAAACACATCACCACCATTCCCTACGCTACCTGGGGTCCATGGTAACACATCACCCCCATCTCTCTACGCTACCTGGGTCCATGGTAACACATCACCACCATCTCTCTACGCTACCTGGGGTCCATGGTACACACTCACACCATCTCTCCAGCTACCTGGGTCCATGGTAAACACATCACCACCATCTCTCACGCTACCTGGGTCCATGGTAATACGTCACCACCATCTCTCTACGCTACCCTGGGGTCCATGGTAACACATCACCACCATCTCTCTACGCTACCTGGGGTCCATGGTAACACATCACCACCATCTATCTACGCTACCTGGGGTCCATGGTAACACATCACCACCATCTCTCTACTCTACCTGCGGTCCATGGTAAACATCACCACCATCTCTCTATGCTACATGGGGTCCATGGTAACACATCACCACCATCTCTCTACGCTACCTGGGGTCCATGTAACACATCACCACCATCTCTCTACGCTACCTGGCCATGGTAACACGTCACCACATCTCTCTATGCTACATGGGGTCCATGGTAACACATCACCACCATCTCTCTACGCTACCTGGGGTCCATGGTAACACATCACACCACATCTCTCTACGCTACCTGGGTCCATGGTAACACGTCACCACCATCTCTTCTACGCTACCTGGGTCCATGGTAACACATCACCATCTCTCTACGCTACCTGGGGTTCATGGTAACACGTCACCACCATCTCTCTACGCTACCTGGGGTCCATGGTAACACATCACCACCATCTCTCTAACGCTACCTGGGGTCCATGGTAACACATCACCACCATCTCTACGCTACCTGAGGTCCATGGTAACACTCACCACCATCTCTCTATGCTACCTGGGTCCATGGTAACACATCACCACCATCTCTCTACGCTACCTGGGTCCATGGTAACACATCACCACCATCTCTCTACCTACTGGGGTCCATGGTAACAACATCACACCACATCTCTCTACGCTACCTGCGGTCCATGTAACACGTCACCACCATCTTACGCTACCTGGTGTCCATGGTAACACATCACCACCATCTCTCTACGCTACCTGGGGTCCATGGTAACACATCACCACCATCTCTCTACGCTACCTGGGGTCCATGGTAACACTCACACCATCTTCTACGCCTACCTGGTGTCCATGGTAACACGTCCCCACCATCTCTCTACACACTACCTGTCTGACAGTCAGTGTGTGTATCCTGTCCTGTCGGACAGTCAGTGTGTGTATTCTGTCCTGTCGGACAGTACTGTGTGTATTCTGTCCTGTTCTGACAGTCAGTGTGGTGTATTCTGTCCTGTCTGACAGTCAGTGTGTGTATTCTGTCCTGTTGACAGTCAGTGTGTGTATTCTGTCCTGTCTGACAGTCAGTGTGTGTATTCTGTCCTGTCTGACAGTCAGGTGTGTATTCTTCCTGTCTGACGTCAGTGTGTGTATTCTGTCCTGTCTGACAGTCCGGTGTGTGTCCTGTCTGTCCCCAGGTGGTGATGCAGCTAGTTAGAACTACTGCCGGACGGCCTCCAGATGAAGAGGGAGGTGGACATGGCTCTGGACTCAGTCAGCGAGACCATGACCCCCATGCATTACACCTCAGAGAGATAATCATCTGTACCTATAGACAGGTAGGACCCCCCCCCATTACACACTATAGACAGGTAGGAACCACCCCCCTTACACACCTACAGACAGGTAGGACCCCCCCCCATTACACCAATAGACCGGTAGGACCACCCCCATTACATACCTACGGACAGGTAGGACCCCCCCCCCCCCCCATTAACACATAGACCGTAGGACCACCCCCCATTACACACTACGGACAGTAGGACCCCCCCCCCCCCATTACACACCTATAGACAGGTGGGACCCCCCCCCCATTACACACCTATAGACAGTAGGCCACCCCCCCATTACACACCTAATAGACAGGTAGGACACCCCCATTACACACCTATAGACAGGTGGGACCCCCCCCCCATTACACACCTATAGACAGGTAGGACCACCCCCATTACATACACTACAGACAGGTAGGACCACCCCCCCATTACACACCTATAGACAGGTAGGACCCCCCCATTACATACCTACAGACAGTAGGACCACCCCCATTACACACCTATAGACCGGTAGACCACCCCCCACTTACATATCTACAGACATACACCCCATAGACAACCATACTAGATCATACCACCCATAGACAACCATACTAGACCATACACCCCATAGACAGCCATACTAGACCATACACCCCATAGACAAACCATAACTAGACCATACCACCCCATAGACAACCATACTAGAACCATTACCCCCATAGACAGCCATACTAGACCATAACACCCCATAGAACAACCATACTAGGACCATACACCCCATAGACACCCATACTAGACCATACACCCATAACAGCACATACTAGGACATACACCCATAGACAACCATACTAGACCATACACCCCATAGACAGCATACTAGCCATGACACCCATAGACAACCATACTAGACCATACACCCCATAGACAACCATACTAGACCATACACCCCATAGACAACCATTATACTAGACCATACACCCATAGACAGCCATACTAGACCATAGACAACCTACTAGACCATACACCCCATAGACAACCATACTAGATCATACACCCAAGACAGCCAACTAGACCATACACCCCATAGACAACCATACTAGACCATACACCCATAGACAACATACTAGACCATACACCCATAGACAGCCATACTAGACCATACACCCCATAGACAACCATACTAGACCATACACCCCATAGACAGCCATACTAGACCATTTACACCCCATAGACAACGCATACTAGACCATACACCCATAGACACCATACTAGACCTACACCCATAGACACCATACATAGACCATACACCCCATAGACAACCATACTACACCATACCAACCATAGGACAACCATACAGACCTACACCACCAGTAGAAACCATACTAGACCAACCCCCATAGACAGCCATACTAGACCATACACCCATAGACAGAACATACTAACATACACACCCATAGACAGCCATCACTAGACCATACACCCCATAGACAACCATACTAGACCATACCCCCATAGACAGACATACTAGACCATACACCCCATAGACAACCATACTGACCATACACCCCATAGACAACCATTACTAGACCATACACCCCATAGACAGACATACTAGACCAACAACCCATAGAACAACCATTACTAGACCATACACCCCATAGACAACCATACTAGACCATACATCCCATAGACAAAAGCCATACACCCCATAGACAACCATACTAGACCATAACAACCATACATACACCATACGAGACCATACACCCCTAGACAACCATACTAGACCATACCACCCCCATAGACAACATACTAGACCATACCACCCCATTAGACAGCCATACACCCATAGACAACCATACTAGACCATACACCCCATAGACAACCATACTAGACCATACACCCCTAGACAGCCACTAGACATACACCCCATAGACACCATACTAGACCATACACCCCATAGACAACCATACTAGACCATACACCCCATAGACAGCCATACTAGACCATACACCCCATAGACAACCATACTAGACCATACACCCACCATACACCCATAGACAGCCTTACTAGACCATACACCATAGACAACCATACTAGACCATACACCCCATAGACAACCATACTAGACCATAGACCCCATTAGACACCTTACTAGACATACACCCCATAGAACAGCCAACTAGACCATACACCCCAGAACAAGCCATACTAGACAATACACCCCATAGACAACCATACTAGACCATACACCCCATAGGACAACCCCATACTAGACCATACACCCCATAGACAACCATACTAGACCATACACCCCATAGACAACCATACTAGACCATACACCCCATAGACAACCATACTAGACCATACACCCCATAGACAACCATACTAGACCATTACACCCCATAGACAACCATACTAGACCATTACACCCATAGACAGCCATAACTATGACCATACACCCCATACACACCATACTAGACGCATACACCCCATAGACAACCATACTAGACCATACAACCCATAGACTAACCATAACTAGACCATACACCCCATAGGCACAACCATACTAGACCTACACCACCATCAGACCATAACCCATACTAACGATACACCCATAGACAACCATACTAGACATACCACCAGACACCATACTAGACCATACCCCCTAGACAACCATATACTCAGACCATAGACAACCATACTAGCATACACCCCATAGACACATACTAGACAATACACCCCATAGCAACCTACAGACCATACACCCCATAGACAGCCACTAGACATACACCCCATAGACAGCCATATAACCATACACCCATAGACAGCCATACTAGACCATACACCCATAGACCAACCATACTAGACCATACACCCATAGACAACCATACTAGAACCATACACCCCATAGACAACCATACTAGACATACCCCATAGACACCATACTAGACATACACCCCCATAGACAGCCATAACCCCATAGAAGCCATACACCCCATGCAACCATAGACAATAACAACCCATAGACACCATACTAGACCAACACCCATAGACAGCGCATACTAACCACACCCATAGCACAACCATACTAGAACCATACACCCCATAGACAACCATATTAGACCATTACACACATACACCCCATTAGACAACCTTACTAGACCAAACCCATAGAACAACCATACTTAGACCACTACACCCCATAGACAGCCATACTAGACCATACACCCCATAGACAGCCATACTAGACATACACCCATAGTACAAACCATTAACTCGACCATAAACACCCCATAGAACAACCATACTAAGACCATACACCCCATAGATAACCTACTAGACCTATACACCCCATAGGACAGACAACCATACTAGACCATACACCCCATAGACAGCCATACTAGACCATACACCCCATAGACAACCATACTAGACCATACACCCCATAGACAGCCATACTAGACCATACACCCCATAGACAGCCATACTAGACCATACACCCCATTGATTGTCGTGTGTCACAGGTGCATTTCTAGTCTGAAAGACATGGCCCTGAACTGGTACAACCCAATGGGAGAGACAAGACTATTTAGGTACAGTTCTACTTCTGGCCCATAGATGGCAGTAATGCTCTTGTTTTTATTTGCTACAGTTCTACTACTGGCCCATAGATGGCAGCAGTTCCACTCCTGGCCAATAGATGGCAGTAATGCTCTTGTTTTTAGGTGACTAGTCATGTCTTGGACCCAAGGTACACAAAAGCATCTACAAGTACTATGTTTGTTTAGTAGTTGTTGTTTTATGTTAATTATTTTACTTTAGGGTGCAGTACTGGTTAGAAATTAATAATATGTTGTTGCTTATGGTAATAAGGGGCGGCAGGTAGCCTGGTGGTTAGAGCATTGGACTTGTAACCGAAAGGTTGCTAGATCGAATCCCCGAGCTGGCAAGGTAATAATCTGTTGTTCTGCCCCTGAACAAGGCAGTTAACCCACTGTTCCTAGGACGTCATTGAAAATAAGAATTTGTTCTTAACTGACTTGCCTAATTAAATAAAGGTTACATATATATATACTGGTTTACATTGACTAGTTGCTTTGAACTCTTCATTGAGGAAGCATAGTGAGTAGGGTAGGGTATAGTGAGTAGGGTATAGTGAGTAGGTTAGGGTATAGTGAGTAGGGTGTGTCTAATACTACTACAGCTCTGGTTGACTCCTGTCCTGAAGTGTGTGTGTGATAAATCAATTAAAATGTTATTGGTCACATATAAACATATTTAGCAGATGTTATTGCGGGTGTAGTGAATTGCTTGTGTTTCTAGCTCCAACAGTGCAGTAGTATCTAACAATTCACAACAATACACACACGGAGTTAAGAAATATATACATATTAGTGGCATTCAGTAGAATACAGTATATACAAAAGATATGAGTAAAACAGTATGTGACATAATTAAAGTGACCAATGATTCCATGTTTATGTACACAGGGCAGAAGCCTCTAAGGTGCAGGGTTGAGTAACCGGGTGATAGCCGGCTAGTGTGTGTGTGTGTGTGTGTGTGTGTGTGTGTGTGTGTGTGTGTGTAGAGAGAGGGATCCTATAGTTCAACAGGGATGCAGTGCTCTGCTCTCTCTGTTTTTGCCATTTGTAATACAGACTGTAATCAATGTGTGTCTGTCTGTACTGAGGCTGCACCCTGAGGCTGCCTGACTGCACATGGGCCAGCCGGAGGTACCCTGCCCCGTCTCCACACTATCAATGGGCCTCATTGTCCTGCCGTCTCTCTGTCTCTCTCTCTTTCCCCCTGCTCTCACTCTCAAGCTTTTGCTCTGTCTTCAGATTTCTCTCTCTTGCTCTTTCTTTCTTTCTTTCTTTCTTTCTTTCTTTCTTTCTTTCTTTCTTTCTTTCTTTCTTTGTGTCAACACAGCAGCACTACAACCCTGCCACTGCTTCCCACCTTTAATAGATTCCACTCTGTGACATATTCTTCTGTAATATTTTATTCATCGATAGTCTTCGTCCTCTCTGCAGTGTTTGTATCACTCTTACCCATCATAGTAATCATCTCTACATACAGTAACCTCTCATTTATAAACTTGTGGTGACTTTGTGGTTGGGTAACTGACCAGGTTACTTTTTCCACTTTGTGGGAAGGAATCCAAATGCTGTATATGCGTGTTGAATGAGGAGTCAGTCATCCTCCTTGTAGAATATCTGTCATGGCTGTTTATTAGATTCTCTCCTGACGTGTAGTGGAGCCTTCCTGTCCAGCCTCCAGCTGCTCTCGTCTCCTTGAACGGTAGTGGAGCCTTCCTGTCCAGCCTCCAGCTCCTCTGCTCTCCTGACGTGTAGTGGAGCCTTCTCTGTCCAGCCTCACGCTGCTCTCGTCTCCTGACGTGTAGTGGAGCCGTCCTGTCAGCCTCCAGCTGCTCTCGTCCTGACAGTGTAGTGGAGCCTTCCTGTCCAGCCTCCAGCTGCTCTCTCTGTCTCTGACGTGTAGTGGAGCCTTCCTGTCCAGCCTCCAGCTGCTCTGTCTCCTGACGTGTAGTGGAGCCTTCCTGTCCAGCCTCCAGTCCTCTCGTTCCTGACGTGTAGTGAGGCCTTCCTGTCCAGCCTCCAGCTGCTCTGTCTCCTGACGGTAGTGGACTTCCTGTCCCAGCCTCCAGTCCTCTCGTCTCCTGACGTGTAGTGGAGCCTTCCTGTCCAGCCTCCAGCTGCTCTCGTCTCCTGACGTGTAGTGAGCCTTCCTGTCCAGCCTCCAGCTCTCTCGTCCCTGACGTGAGTGGACCGTCCTGTCCAGCCTCCACTCCTCTCGTCTCCTGACGTGTAGTGGAGCCTTCCTGTCCAGCCTCCAGCTCCTCTCGTCTCCTGACGTGTAGTGGAGCCGTCCTGTTCCAGCCTCCAGCTGCTCTCGTCTCCTGACGTGTAGTGGAGCCTTCCTGTCCACCTCAGCTGCTCTCGTCTCCTGACGTGTAGTGGAGCTCCTGTCCAGCCTCCAGCTGCTCTCGTCTCCTGACGTGTAGTGGAGCCTTCCTGTCCAGCCTCCAGCTGCTCTCGTCTCCTGACGTGTAGTGGAGCCGTCCTGTCCAGCCTCCAGCTGCTCTCGCTCCTGACGTGTAGTGGAGCCTTCCTGTCCAGCCTCCAGCTGCTCTCGTGCTCCTGACGTGTAGTGGAGCTCTGTCCAGCCTCCAGCTGCTCTCGTCTCCTGACGTGTAGTGGAGCCTTCCTGTCCAGCTCCAGCTGCTCTCGTCTCCTGACGTGTGTGAGCCTTCCTGTCCAGCCTCCAGCTGCTCTCGTCTCCTGACGTGTAGTGGAGGCCTCCTGTCCAGCCTCCAGCTGCTCTCGTCTCCTGACGTGTAGTGAGCCTTCCTGTCCAGCCTCCAGCTGCTCTGTCTCCTGACGTGTAGTGGAGCCGTCCTGTCCAGCCTCCCAGCTGCTCCTCGTTCCTGACGTGTAGTGGAGCCTTCCTGTCCAGCCTCCAGCTGCTCTCGTCTCCTGACGTGTAGTGGAGCCGTCCTGTCCAGCCTCCAGCTGCTCTCGTCTCCTGACGTGTAGTGGAGCCTTCCGTCCAGCCTCCAGCTGCTCTCGTCTCCTGACGTGTAGTGGAGCCGTCCTGTCAGCCTCCAGCTGCTCTCGTCTCCTGACGTGTAGTGGAGGCCTCCTGTCCAGCCTCCAGCTGCCTCTCGTCTCCTGACGTGTAGTGGAGGCCTCCTGTCCAGCCTCCAGCTGCTCTCGTCTCCTGACGTGTAGTGGAGCCTCCTGTCCAGCCTCCAGCTGCTGTCTCCTGACGTGTAGTGGAGCCGTCCTGTCCAGCCTCCAGCTGCTCTCGTCTCCTGACGTGTAGTGGAGCCTTCCTGTCCAGCCTCCAGCTGCTCTCGTCTCCTGACGTGTATGGGAGCCGTCCTGTCCAGCCTCCAGCTGCTCTCGTCTCCTGACGTGTAGTGGAGCCTTCCTGTCCAGCTCCAGCTGCTCTCGTCTCCTGACGTGTAGTGGAGCCGTCCTGTCCAGCCTCCAGCTGCTCTCGTCTCCTGACGTGTAGTGGAGCCTTCCTGTCCAGCCTCCAGCTGCTCTCGTCTCCTGACGTTAGTGGAAGCCGTCCTGTCCAGCCTCCAGCTCCTCTCGTCTCCTGACGTGTAGTAGGATCCTTCCTGTCCAGCCTCCAGCTGCTCTCGTCTCCTGACGTGAGTGGAGCCTCCTGTCCAGCCTCCAGCGCCTCGTCCTGACGGTAGTAGAGCCTCGTCCAGCCTCCAGCTGCTCTCGTCTCCTGACGTGTAGTGGACCTTCCTGTCCCGCCTCCAGCTCTCTCGTCTCCTGACGTGTAGTGGACCGTCCTGTCCAGCCTCCAGCTGCTCTCGTCTCCTGACGTGTAGTGGAGCCGTCCTGTCCAGCCTCCAGCTGCTCTCGTCTCCTGACGTGAGTCCTGTAGCCTCCAGCCTCGTCTCCTGACATGTAGTGGACCGTCCTGTCCAGCCTCCAGCTGCTCTCGTCTCCTGACATGTAGTGGATCCTTCCTGTCCAGCTCCAGCTGCTCTCGTCTCCTACGTGTAGTGGAGCCGTCCTGTCCAGCCGGCAGGGTCTAGGTGATAAACAGAGCCAGATGTGGCTGCTGGAAGGAAGCAGGGCAACGTGAATCAGACACGAGTAACACACACACCTCACCCTCTCCCCACATAGCCTCTCTCCTCTGTCCGTCTTGGGCTCTTGGCTACTGGTCATGGGGGTTGTTTGAGGCTTGGGGGATCTCTCTCCTCTCTTTCTCCTGTCCTCTGTCCAGAGGTCTTAATGAAGCCTGTAGGCAATCCCTGCTGTAGACCAGGCATGACTGAGGCGTTCACACTTTACAGACTCTGTCTGGGATGAGAGCTCATAACATCCTCTGGCAGGAGGGGAACGCAAACACAACGTAGCAGCTTAGAGGCAGCAGTCCCTCTCTCTGTAGGTTTCCTCTCACACTTTCTCTCTGTAGGTCTCTTTCACGCTTCTCTCTCTGTAGGTCCCTCTCTCACGGCTTTCTCTCTCTGTAGGTACCTCTCTCTGTAGGTCTCTCTCACGGCCTTTTCTCTCTGTAGGTCTCTCTCTCTACGGCTTTCTCCTGTTAGGTCTCTCTCTCACGCTTTCTCTCTGTAGGTCTCGCTCTCACGCTTTCTCTCTGTAGGTCTCTCTCTCACGCTTTCTCTCTGTAGGTCTCTCTCTCACGCTTTCTCTCTGTAGGTCTCTCTCTCACTCTTTCTCTCTGTAGGTCCCTCTCTCACGCTTTCTCTCTGTAGGTCTCTCTCTCACTCTTTCTCTCTGTAGGTCTTTCTCCATATCCTTCTCTCTCTGCTTCTCTCTCTCCTCTCTCCTCTCCTTCTCTCTCTCCTTTCCTTATCTCTCTCCTTTCCTTATCTCTCTCCTCTCCTTCTCTCTCTCCTTTCCTTCTCTCTCTCCCTCTCCTCTCTCTCCTCTCCTTCTCTCTCTCCCTCTCCTTCTCTCTCTCCTTCTCTTTCTCCCTCTCCTTCTCTCTCTCCTATCTCTCTTTCAGCTGGAGGGTTCTTGTTTTCCATTGTGAATGTGTGTGGTACAGACAGTAGATTCTTCTTGTTTCAGTATGTAGTTGTACTGTAGTCTGTTTGATCAGACAGACATACTATTTCCTTTGTGCTTTTAGATCTGAGAATCATGACTTCTCTTAAGTTCAAAACTGCAACACAAGAATTTACCTGTTAGCTTAAGCTGCCATTATCACCGCCCACAAGCAGGAGTGTATTAAACATCTTGGTTTCCTGGATTTATTGAGTAAGTTGGTACTGAAGATAATTTGTTTTACAAACTTTAACTATTTGAACTTCTCCTCTTCACCTGTCTTTCTCCTCCCAGCTGCACAGCCCCCTTTCTGTCCAGCTTCCTTTCTCTCCAGCTTCCTTTCTCTCCAGCTTCCTTTCTCTCCAGCTTCCTTTCTCTCCAGCTTCCTTTCTGTCCAGCTTCCTTTCTCTCCAGCTTCCTTTCTGTCCAGCTTCCTTTCTCTCCAGCTTCCTTTCTCTCCAGCTTCCTTTCTCTCCAGCTTCCTTTCTCTCCAGCTTCATTTCTGTCCAGCTTCCTTTCTCTCCAGCTTCCTTTCTCTCCATCTCCCTCTTTCTCGCTCCATCTCCCTCTTCTGTCCACTCCCTCTTTCTGTCCATCTCCCTCTTTTCTCCATCTCCCATCTCCCTCTTTCTCTCCACTCCCTCTTTCTCCCATCTCCTCTTTCTGTCCATCCCCCTTTCTCTCCATCTCCCTCTTTCTCTCCATCTCCCCTCTTTCTGTCCAATCTCCCTCTTTCTCTACATCTTCATTTCTCTCCCCACTTTCCTTTCTATTCCCTCCTGCTGTCTCCCTCCCCCTAACTTACTATCTTGACCACATGGTCTGTGGTTGTGTGTGTGTGTGTGTGTGTGTGTGTGTGTGTGTGTGTGTTGTGTGTGTGTGTGTGTGTGTGTGTGTGTGTGGTGTGTGTGTGTGTGTGTGTGTGTGTGTGGTGTGTGTGTGTGTGTGTCTAAAGAAAGGCCCTCATGGTTTGGACGGCGCAGTGGAAAAATATTTTCAGAATCGGGGGAAGTTGTGAGCAGGTTTTCTGAGGTTAGGTAATGGACGTCATCAGGAAGAGGAGGAGGGAGGAAGGATTGGGCTAAGCCACTAAGTTGGACCAAGTTAAAGGGACCATCACAAAACTAACTGATGGAGAGGAGAGAGGGAAAGAGGGGGAGAGAGACAGAGCGGACGGGGAGTGCAGGGACAGGGAGAGAGATGAGGGACAGAGAGAGAGGGGAGTGAGGAGAGTGAGGGACAGAGAGAGGGAGTGAGGGGACAGGGGGAGTGAGGGACAGAGAGAGAGGGAGTGAGGGACGAAGAGAGGGAGTGAGGACAGGGGGAGTGAGGACAGAAGAGAGGAGTGAGGGACAGAGAGAAAGGGAGTGAGACTGGGACACGGAGAGAGGGAGGGATTCTGTGTTGATTCATCCTCCACTACACCAGTAGTCTAAAACATTACTCTCATCCTCCACTACACCCAGTAGTCTAAACATTACTCTCATCCTCCACTACACCAGTAGTCAACATACTCTCATCCTCCACTAACACCAGTAGTATAAACATTACTTCTCCATCCTCCCACTACACCAAGTAGTTAAACATTACTCTCATCCTCCACTACACCCAGTAGTTAAACATTACGCTCATCCTCCTCCACTACACCAGTAGTCTAAACATTACTCTCATCCCCCACTACACACAGTAGTATAAACATACTCTCATCCTCCCACTACACCAGTAGTTCACACATTACTCTCTCCTCCACTACACCAGTAGTCAAACATTACTCTCATCCTCCACTACACCAATAGTAATTAAACACATTACTCTCCATCCTCCACTACACCAGTAGTCTTTACAAACATTAACTCTCATCCCTCCCACTACACCAGTAGTCTACACATTACTCTCATCCTCCACTACACCAGTAGTAGTCTAAACAACTTCCCATCCTCCACTAACCAGTAGTCTACAACATTACTCTCATCCTCCACTACACCAGTAGTCTAAACATTACCTTCATCCTCCACTACACCAGTAGTCTAAAACATACTCTCATCCTCCACTACACCAGTAGTCTAACACATTACTCTCATCCTCCAACACCAGTGTTAAAACATTACTCTCATCCTCCATACACCAGTAGTCTAAAACATTACTCTCATCCTCCACTACACCCAGTAGTATAAACATTACTCTCATCCTCCACTACACCAGTAGTCTAAACATTACTCTCACTCCTCCACTACACCATAGTAGTACTACTATTCTATTTAACCTCTCATCCTCCTACATCACAAACCTAGTGTCTAAACCTTGTTCCGATCTCTCACGATCCTCCGAGTACAAAACGATCACAAGGTGAGGTATTACTTCAAACCCAATTACTCTATCGAGTTGCCTTCCACCACACCACACTGTTACTCTCTCAGTTAGAGTTTCTGTAAGAACAATCTCACTCCCAGCTCAGCCATCCCCTCTCTAATAACCACGACGTGTATGAGTGATTATTCTGGGAACACTTACTCTCCATCCTCCACTACACCCGACGTAGTCTATACGACCTGCATGGACTCTCATAACCAACGGACCTCCATAATACACCCAACGTTCTACAGCGGTCTACACACAAAATACTCATCATTTTCTGGTGCGTTGTATCGGAGGATGGCCAGTGTACCTACACACCTCAGCCTAGAGAAATATCCAACATTTACTCTCAGATCCCCTCCAATACCAAAACCAGTAGTTATAAACATACTTCTCAGCCTCCAATACACCAAGTAGTCTCAATTCTCTCTATACTCTCATCCCTCGACACTAAACACACCCCTAGCCTCAGTGTATTCTACGATTCATTGAGCCTCTCCATCCTACCACCTTCCACACGTAGTCTACAGCATTACTCCCGAACTTGAGTCCCTGTGTTCGGATCATCAGGGCCACATATTTAGTGTACCACATTAGTGAGTGTGATGGTGCAATTTTAAGACAACGGAGTTGTTATAGCGCAGTTATCATACTTGATACTCTCCTAGTTAGATTTGCTAGAGAAATCCACTCCCACATACGCGAGTCTGTGCCAGTAATCTTGTTCGTCTTCCCTAATATAGCAGGTTGTGTTCAAACAAGCTTGAAAGTTAATGTTGCCACTAATTCACAATCTGGTGGCGGTACTCTGAGGTAGACTCAAGGACAATCTCATCTGTACTGTAAAGCTACCTGAATTACCTGTCGATCTGCTGCCCTGCACATAGTCAATTCTTTGTGCCGCTTTCTGGTAACGCTTAGTACCCGTAATCAGAGCCTCCTCAGTCCCGACTTCTGTAAGGTGGCTCCCCATATATGCCTAATGATACCATAATAAGCCTGCCATGGATGAGACTGCTGATAGCCCCAAGGTAAACGGGCTATATATGACCTTAAGCCTCCTTGGAGACTGTTGTAGGTAATTAGCGTGATTTCCACCCTGTCACAAACCATTTAGTAGCTCTCCTTGCGAGCATGACCTTGCTAGTATAAGGTAACGCAGTGTGACCGATTGACTCTCGGCTGAGACTGTGGTAATGGTGTTAAAAAGTCTATCGGTGTATTCCGTATGAATGCCATCCTGGATGCTGACCCTAGGCCTGTTCTCTGTGTATAAGCTGATCCTGTTAACCTCCTCTAAAGACCACTCACTCGGATGACCTTGAGTAGTTTGGATTTTTTAAAACGCCCAATGAAACCATATAGATTCCTTCCCTGGAGGTGTTATGGGTGACTTTTCCTGATCAGTAACCCGCATATTGTAAAATGACCCTATATGCCTCCTGTCGGCCATGAACTGCTGTAAGGTTACTATAAGGCTATATGTCACTCCGGATTGCGATCCAAGCCACTATCCTGCGTACTGATCTGTTGTACGGTATACGGTTAAGAGAACCTCTCATATGAGGGGGACCGCGTTCCCGGTAGTGGACTAGTATTAGGATACCCGCATGGCTTAACTCAAAAGAGCGCGTCCTGGGGGGGACACATGACTGTTGTACTCGTGGAACGGGCTATGTAACCCTACATTAGGCCTCTCAAGGACGGTGCATTTGACTGGCTGTAGGTAAAGCTATGTACCTATAGCCTCCCTGGATGACTGGTATGTAAGTAAGATGCTTACCCTTGGTCGCACCTATAAGGCCGTCCTCGATGGACTTGATTGTTGTAGGGTGAACATAGCTATTGTTACCTAGTATAGTGCCGTCGTGAGGGGCTATTGGTACTTTAGTACTTTGTAACGCGATGTTACGTTCCTCTAGCGCTCCACGTGGCTCGTCTATGACTGCTTAAGTAGATAGCTCAAGTACAACACTATTGATAGCCTCCTTGTCATTGGACTGGTTGTAGTTCTTAATGCTATGTACCTCATTAGCCTTCCTGGATCTGAGCCTCGGTTGCTCAGGTGTGTAGACAGCTAAAATCATTGTACCTAGTATAGCCCTCGCCACACTGGATGAACGTGGGCAGTAGGTTAAGAGGGCTGTAAGATCCCTTATGAGGGCCTCTGCCTTGATGACTGCTGTAGGGAAAGCTAGTGTAAACCTATAAGCCTCTGGAGACGCTGTAGGTAACGTAAGGTACCCACACAGACCGTATCTCGCTAGGGGATAGAGCTGCTGGTAGTAACAGTTCTATGCACTATAGGCTTCCTGGCATGTACGTGGTTCTATGTAGTAAGCTTCATCCATTTCCTAATAATTATCCTGCATCTAGCCCTTACACGTTGGTATACTTGTGCATTCTGAAGAGAGCCTAAACAGCTCTAGCGTACCTATAGCCTCTCTGTGGGACCCATGTGACTGACTCAAGTAATTTCAGTGAATCTCCTATCCCAGCCTGGTGTGAGCCAACCTATGGATGCGTCAAACACTCCCTGGAAATGAACGGCTAGTATTGTGATTAACTCTATGTACCGTACCCTCGCTGTGGTCCTTATGAACTGCGTAGGTACGTCCTAATTAAAGCAGAGGTCCTACCTATTTGGAGGCCTCCCTCGAGATGAGTCTGTGAGTTTGATGGTGTTGTAGTTAGCATATGTACCTGTATTGAGCGCTCCCTTGGTTCATGAGAGCTTTGCTGTAGGGTAGCAAGACAAGTGTGTGAGCCGTACTTCTAGTCCCGCCTGGTGATACATGACATAACATGTATACAAAAGCGTTATCTAGAAACCCAGTATGTCACGCCATCCTTCTGGAAATGATAGCACTATGCGTAGTAAAAGCAGATGTGACCTAATGGAGCCTCCTGTAGAGCATTGAGCTAGCTTGTACAGAGGTGATAAAGCCCAAAGTATACCTATAGGCCCCTGATAAGCGTAGGCTGTAGTCCAAAACTGCCTATAAATGAACTATAGAAGAGAGCGCGTTCTCTGTATCAGCGGATGACTGCTTGCGTTAATGAAGGACAGAAAATTGTACCTATAGGCCCTCTTCGTGCTTGTTGTGATGTAAGACTGCTTAGTGAGCCGAGTAAAAAAGAAGGCTTAAACTGACCTTATATGGCTTTCCTGCGGCGAATCGGACTGCTGTACATAAGTAACTGCTATTACCTATAGCCTCCATGGATGACTGCTTGTAGTGTTAAAGCTATCTATCCTATTAGCCTCCTGGCCTAAATGGACTCTGTAATAGCGTTAAACGCTATATGTTAACCTATAGCCTACCTGTGGATGACCAGTGTATGTTTTAAATAAGCAAAATGTACCTTATAGACCCCTGAGAGGTATGTGACCCTGCTTTGACATAGGTATAAAGATAGCTAATGTTACTTCTCCTATAGCGCTCACTGGGATTTTTAGGTTACTTCTGCGTCAATGGTATTTGTAACATAGTCATTATGACCTATTATGGGGCCAAGCGCTGGAGACTGTTGTACAAGCCGTAAACAAATGTACTCTGTATATCTGCTCTCAACATTGTAGCAGGACGTGACTCGCATTGCCTCATCATTATAGGCTAATTGTGAACCCGTATAGCCTCCCCTGGGAATTGAGCTGTGATTAGATAACGAGCCTATTTGGCTACCCTAAATTTAGCCTGCTGCGGGATGGATCGTGTGTGGTACGGTAATAGGTGCAATTGGTGTACCCTGTTATAGCCCTTGCGTGCGCTGAGTGGTAGTGGATGAGATCTTGCTGTATACTGTTTGTGCGACGCTATTAACCTATTGAGCCCCTCCCAACTGAAGCAGGGATGCTGTTGTATGGTAATAAACGCCAATTACCTATATAGCGCCTCACCTTGAGCGATCTACATGCGATTGCGATGCTGTAGGTTAAAGGCTAGCGTAATCCTTATATAGGCCTCCTGGAGTCTATGACTGCTGTACGGAGAGTAAAAGATAGTGCAACTATCCTTACCGTCATGTCTCCTGTTTAGTGGTCCTTCGCGGATGTACTGGCTGAGGTAAAGCTTTACCTTACTCCATGCCCTTCCCCTGCTATGATCTCCGCCCCGATGAGAGGTAAAAACGCATGTAACCCATAGCCTTCCGTGGCGGATGGACTGTTGTAGTGTAAAGCAAATGCTCAACCTATAAGCCTCCTGGATGGGACTGCTGTAGGTAAAAGCTTATGACCTATAAGGGGCCTCCTGATGACTGTGTAGGTAACCGCCTATTACCGTTAGGCCTCAACTGGGATGGGACTTGCTGTAGGGTGAAAAAATGAGCTAATCTGTACGCTATTCCCAGCCTCCTGTGGTGTACTGTGGCTGTATGTTTGAGAATTCTAGGCGCAACTTGGTACCTTATCATCAAGCCTCCTGGTATGACTGTGCGTGTAGTAGAAGAAATGTGCTCAACCATATTGTCGCCTCCCGTGCTGGCATACTGCTGTAGGTTAAAGCTATTGTACCCTATAAGTCTGCTCCCCTGCCTGTAGGATTGAGAGCTGGTCTGTTAGTGAAGAGCTTATCGTAACCTTTAGCCTCCTGAATGACTGGCGTGTTGACGTTAAAGCCATAGTGTTACCTAGTGAGCCCTCCTGGGTATAGAGTGACTGTTGTAGGTATGGAGCTTTTAACAACCATGTACCAGTATGATCACTTCGTAGCCCGGAACAGATTTGTTACCGACTTGATCAAGAGATAAAATAT
>NW_019944732.1:32424-38799 GCF_002910315.2 Salvelinus sp. IW2-2015
CAACTGACTATCCTACCGATCATTGACTTCGGCGATGTCATTTACAAAATAGCCTCCAACACTCTACTCAGCAAATTGGATGCAGTCTATCAGAGTGCCATCCATTTTGTCGTCAAAGCCCCATATGCTACCCACCACTGCGACCTGTATGCTCTTGTTGGCTGGTCCTCGCTTCATATCCGTCGCCAAACCCACTGGCTCCAGTCCTCTATTAGTCTTTGCTGGGTAAAGCCCCCCTTATCTCAGCTCACTGGTCACCATAGCAGCACCACCCATAGCACGCGCTCCAGCAGGTACAGTTGAAGTCGGAAGTTTACATACACTTATGTTGGAATCATTAAAACTCATTTTTCAACCCTCCACAAATTTCTTGTAAACAAACTATAGTTTTGGCAAGTCGGTTAGGATATCTACTTTGTGCACGACACAAGTAATTTCCAACAATTGTTTAGACAGATTATTTACTTAATTCACTGTATCACAATTCCAGTGGGTCAGAAGTTTACATACACTAAGTTGACTGTGCCTTTAAACAGCTTGGAAAATTCCAGAAAATTATGTCATTGCTTTAGATGCTTCTGATAGCTAATTGACATAATATGAGTCAATTGAGGTGTACCTGTGGATGTATTTCAAGGCCTACCTTCAAACTCAGTGCCTCTTTGCTTGACATCATGGGAAAATCAAAAGAAACAGCCAAGACCTCAGAAAATAAATTGTAGACCTTCAGAAGTCTGGTTCATCCTTGGGAGCAATTTCCAAATGCCTGAAGGTACCACGGTCATCTGTACAAACATAGTACTCAAGTATAAACACCATGGGACGACGCAGCCGTCATACCGCACAGGAAGGAGACGCGTCTGTCTCCTAGAGATATATGTACTTGGTGCGAAAAGTGCAAATCAATCCCAGGACAACAGCAAAGGACCTTGTGAAGATGCTGGAGGAAACCGGTACAAAAGTATCTATTATCCACAGTAAAACGAGTCCTATATCGACATAACCTGAAAGGCCACTCAGCAAGTAAGAAGCCACGCTCCAAAACCGCCATAAAAAAGCCCGACTACGGTTGCAACTGCACATGGGTACAAAGATTGTACTTTTTGGGGAAATGTCCTTTGGTCTGATGAAACAAAATGGAACTGTTGGCCATAATGACCATCGTTATGTTGGAGGAAAAAGGGGGATGCTTGCAAGCCGAAGAACACCATCCCAACCGTGAAGCATGGGGTGGCAGCATCATGTTGTGGGGGTGCTTTGCTGCAGGAGGGACTGGTGCACTTCACAAAATAGATGGCATCATGAGGGAGGATAATTATGTGAATATATTGAAGCAACATCTCAAGTCATCAGTCAGGACGTTAAAGCTTGGTCGAAAATGGGTCTTCCAAATGGACAATGACTCCAAGCATACGTCCAAAGTTGTGGCAAAATGGCTTAAGGACAACAAAGTCAAGGTATTGGAGTGGCCATCACAAAGCCCTCACCTCACCTATAGAACATTTGTGGGCAGAACTGAAAAAGCGTGTGCGAGCAAGGAGGCATACAAACCTGACTCAGTTACACCAGCTCTGTCAGGAGGAATGGGCCAAAATTCACCCAACTTATTGTGGGAAGCTTGTGGAAGGCTACCCGAAACATTTTATCCAAGTTAAACAATTTAAAGGCAATGCTACCAAATACTAATTGAGTGTATGTAAACTTCTGACCCACTGGGAATGTGATGAAATAAATAAAAGTTTAAATTAATCATTCTCTCTACTATTATTCTGACATTTCACATTCTTAAAATAAAGAGGTGATCCTAACTGACCAGGGCTATTTTACTAGGATTAAATGTCAGGAATTGTGAAAACTGAGTTTAAATGTATTTGGTTAAGGTGTATGTAAACTTCTGACTTCAACTGTATATTTCACTGGTCATCCCCAAAGCCAATTCCTCCTTTGGTCACCTTTCCTTCCAGTTCTCTGCTGCAAGTGACTGGAACAAACTGCAAAAATCACTGAAGCTGGAGACTCATATCTCCCTCAATAACTTTAAGCACCAGCTGTCAGAGCAGCTCACAGATCACTGCACCTGTACATAGCTCATCTGTAAATAGCCCATCCAACTACCTCATCCCCATACGCCATACGTATTTTATTTATTTAGCTCCTTTGCCCCCCAGTATCTCTACCTGCACACTCATTTTCTGCACATCTATCACTCCAGTGTTTAATTGCTATATTGCAATTATTTTGCCACTCTGGCCTATTGATTGCCAAACCTCCCTTATCCTACCTCATTTGCACACACTGTACATATACTTTTTCTATTGTATTATTGACTGTATGTTTGTTTATTCCATGTGTGACTCTGTTGTTGTTTGTGTTGCACTTCTTTGCTGTATCTTGGCCAGGTCACAGTTGTAAATGAGAACAAGTTCTCAACTAGCCCACCTGGTTAAATAAAGGTGAAATTTAATAAATAAACATTTAGGGGCTTCATAGCAAAAGGGATGAATACATATGCACGCACCACATTTCCCTGTTTTATTTTTTAGAATTTCTTTGGAACATGTTATTTTTTCAATTTCACTTCACCAATTTGGACTATTTTATGTTTGTCCATTACATGAAATTCAAATAAAAAAAACATTTAAATTACAGGTTGTAATGCAACAAAATAGGAAAAATGACAAGGGGGATGAATATTTCTGCAAGGCATTGTATACCCTCCTGGATGACTGCTGTAGACACAGGTTCTTATACAGCCTGTATGTTTCCCAAATGGCACCCTATTCCCTATATAAGTAGTGAACTGTGTAGGGAATAGGGTGCCATTTGGGACATAACCCTGAGGTGCTGCTCAGCTTTACCACCGGGCCATGAAAGGGCCTCTCAGTTCTTAGACTACTCAGTCAGAGCAGAGGAGGGATGGGGGGGAGAGGAGGAGGAGGAGAGAAGTGTTGTTTTTATTCCTTATTCTCAGACTTTCACATTCCAGTGCCAACGGCAATATTTCTAGTAGCCAGTCTGCTCCACGGAATGGCTTTATTTGGACTGGATCTCCTCCGAGGTCCAGCAGTGTGAGACAGGTGCAGGAGCAACCAGGTGAGCTTTGGGACGCTGTACTGCCCTCCATTTAGTAACGTCTGTCAGCTGTCTGCAGCAGTCTGAGTGCATCCCAAATGGTTCCCTGTTCCCTAGGGACAGGGTGATGTTGCTATTCAGGAGAACATTTATTTGCAGCCTGAAGTTACTTTAAATGACGCTCGGCCGATGCTGCTGCCCAGCTCCAGGGTCCAGGTCCAGACCATGGCTGCATCCCAAATCCCTAGAGACCCTGGTCAAAACTAGTGCACTATAAAGGGAATAGGGTACTATTTGAGATACAGRCCATTTGTTCCATCCTTCCTTTGTCTGTCTATTTGACACATACAGTAGTGTAGGGTGGATATAGTCCATTCAGCTGTAGGCTGATCTCTCTCACCCTTTTCAGCTTACACATTTATGGTCTATTATGACCCAACACCTCAGATCATATTGAACCTGTCTACTGGGTAGAGGACAGTGGGGTTTGATACTCAGATTGACCTGGTTTGTGTTCAATGTTCCATAATCATCCAGACACACAGGCCTGATCCCGCGTGCTGCTACTGTGTCAATAATAAGGTCATTAAGAGACCAGGTGAGCATCCCTCCCTCTCCCTCTCTCACTCTCCCTCCCTTCTTCTCCCTCTAATCCATCCCTCCCCCTCTCTCTCCATCCCCCTCCTGCCCACCCTTCTCTCCCTCCCTCCCGCTCCATCCCCCCCCCTCTCTCCATCCCTCCCCTCAATATGATCTGAGTATCAAACCCCACTGTCCTCTACCAGTAGACAGGTTCAATATGATCTGAGTATCAAACCCACTGTCCTCTACCCAGTAGACAGGTTCAATATGATCTGAGTATCAAACCCCACTGTCCTCTACCCAGTAGACAGGTTCAATGTATCTGAGTATCAAACCCACTGTCCTCTACCAGTAGACAGGTTCAATATGATCTGAGTATCAAACCCCACTGTCCTCTACCAGTAGACAGGTTCAATATGATCTGAGTATCAAACCCACTGTCTCTACCCATAGACAGGTTCAATATGTCTGAGTATTAAACCCACTGTCCTCTACCAGTAGACAGGTTCATATGATCTGAGTATCAAACCCCACTGTCCTCTACCCAGTAGACAGGTTCAATATGATCTGAGTATCAACCCCACTGTCCTCTACCCAGTAGACAGGTTCAATATGATCTGAGTATCAAACCCTGTCCTCTACCAGTAGACAGGTTCAATATGATCTGAGTATCAAACCCCACTGTCCTCTACCCAGTAGACAGGTTCAATATGATCTGAGTATCAAACCCACTGTCCTCTACCCAGTAGACAGGTTCAATATGATCTGAGTATCAAACCCACTGTCCTCTACCCGTAGACAGGTTCAATATGATCTGAGTATCAAACCCCACTGTCCTCTACCCAGTAGACAGGTTCAATATGATCTGAGTATCAACCCCACTGTCCTCTACCCAGTAGACAGGTTAATATGATCTGAGTATCAAACCCGATGTCCTCTACCCAGTAGACAGGTTCAATATGATCTGAGTATCAAACCCCACTGTCCTCTACCCAGTAGACAGGTTCAATATGGATCTGAGTATCAAACCCCACTGTCCTCTACCCAGTAGACAGGTTCAATATGATCTGAGTATCAAACCCCACTGTCCTCTACCCAGTAGACAGGTTAAATATGTCTGAGTATCAAACCCACTGTCTCTACCCAGTAGACAGGTTCAATATGATCTGAGTATCAACCCACTGTCCTCTACGCCAGTAGACAGGTTCAATATATCTGAGTATCACCCATGTCCTCTACCAGTAGACCGGTTTCAATATGATCTGAGTATCAAACCCACTGTCCTCTACCCAGTAGACAGGTTCAATATGATCTGAGTATCAAACCACACTGTCCTCTACCCAGTAGACAGGTTCAATATGTCTGAGTATCAACCCCACTGTCCTCTACCAGTAGACAGGTTCAATATGATCTGAGTATCAAACCACACTGTCCTCTACCCAGTAGACAGGTTCAATATGATCTGAGTATCAAACCACACTGTCCTCTACCCAGTAGACAGGTTCAATATGATCTGAGTATCAAACCACACTGTCCCTACCCAGTAGACAGGTTCAATATGATCTGAGTATCAAACCCACTGTCCTCTACCCAGTAGACAGGTTCAATATGAATCTGAGTATCAAACCACACTGTCCTCTACCCAGTAGACAGGTTCAATATGATCTGAGTATCAAACCACACTGTCCTCTACCCAGTAGACAGGTTCAATATGAGTCTGAGTATCAAACCCACTGTCCTCTACCCAGTAGACAGGTTCAATATGATCTGAGTATCAAACCCACTGTCCTCTACCCAGTAGACAGGTTCAATATGATCTGAGTATCAACCCCACTGTCCTCTACCAGTAGACAGGTTTCAATATGATCTGAGTATCAAACCCCACTGTCCTCTACCCAGTAGACAGGTTCAATATGTCTAGAGTATCAAACCCCATGTCCTCTACCCAGTAGACAGGTTCAATATGATCTGAGTATCAAACCCACTGTCCTCTACCCAGTAGACAGGTTCAATATGGTCTGAGTATCAAACCCCACTGTCCTCTACCCAGTAGACAGGTTCAATATGATCTGAGTATCAAACCCCACTGTCCTTACCAGTAGACAGGTTCAATATGATCTGAGTTAACACCCCACTGTTCTACCCAGTAGACGGTTCAATATGACTCTGAGTATAACCCCACTGTCCTCTACCCAGTAGACAGGTTCAATATGATCTGAGTATCAAACACACTGTCCTCTACCCAGTAGACAGGTTCAATATGGTCTGAGTATCAAACCCCACTGTCCTCTACCCAGTAGACAGGTTCAATATGATCTGAGTATCAAACCACACTGTCCTCTACCCAGTAGACAGGTTCAATATGATCTGAGTATCAAACCACACTGTCCTCTACCCAGTAGACAGGTTCAATATGATCTGAGTATCAAACCACACTGTCCTCTACCCAGTAGACAGGTTCAATATGATCTGAGTATCAAACCACACTGTCCTCTACCCAGTAGACAGGTTCAATATGATCTGAGTATCAAACCCACTGTCCTCTACCCAGTAGACAGGTTCAATATGATCTGATATCAAACCCCACTGTCCTCTACCCAGTAGACAGGTTCAATATGATCTAAGTATCAAACCCCCACTGTCCTCTACCAGTAGACAGGTTGAATATGATCTGAGTATCAAACCCCCACTGTCCTCTACCCAGTAGACAGGTTCATATGG
>NW_019944732.1:39182-41928 GCF_002910315.2 Salvelinus sp. IW2-2015
TTTAATATATATATACACTATCTGGTCAAAACTTTTAGAACAACTACTCATTCTAGGGTTTTTCTTATTTTTACATTTTCTACATTGTAGAATAATAGTGAAGACATCAAAACTATGAAATAACACTATAGGAATCACGTAGTAAACAAGTTGTTAAACAATCCAAATATATTTTATATTTGAATTCTTCAAATAGCCACCCTTTGCCTCGATGACAGCTTTCACACTCTTGGCATTCTCTCAACCAGCTTCACATGGAATGCTTTCTCAACAGTCTTAATCGGAGTTCCACATATGCTGAGCATTGTTGGCTGCTTTTCTCACTCTGCGGTCCGACTCATCCAAACATCTCATTTTGTTGAAGTAGGGGGATTGTGGAGAACAAGGTCACCCCAAAAATGTATGGGGGATTGGAAATTATGCAGACAATTACATTGATGGAATCTACAATATATCTGCACTATTAAAGCTGATCTACCCTCCAATTTTTTTTAAAGAATAATACAAATTAAATAAATAAACAAAAAAAGATATAACAGTTGACAAGTTGGTATGTGTCATAATGTAACTTTGTGATTTTGCCAATAATATCTGTCRTCATGATCAGCACTATTAGAATAATATTTKTAATATTTCAATGATGGCAATCTCAGATTGAAGTATGTAGAGAACATAGAGCAGCGAAATAATTCAGTTTTAGTTGTCAGACAAAGAATTGTGTGCCATTTATAGAAAAAGGACAACAAGGATAGGATTATTTGTGGCCGACAAACCAAACCATCGATTTATGGGACCAATCAGAACGGTTAGAATGTGTTTGCCTTCTAGAAATCGTCGGGAAGGTACTCAGATCTAGACCCATTGCGGAGAAGAAACTAACATTCGTGGGCGTATTGTAGCGTTTGGCTGGAGCACAGAGTTTGCATAGCCAGGCAACACCATACGAGCTGTATTGTTGCTATTTTGTCATATACATTGTTCCAATGAATAGTAGGTCTATGCATTTGTTTAGTTCGGAGCCAGATTCAGATTTTCATCAYTACTGTCGGCATGTTATTATGTATCTCCAAGACTTGTGGTCTAAAATAGAAACATGTACTGAGTTCTACCCAGACACAGAGATTAGGCAACAAKGTACGTTGCAGAGGATGTGTGTTTTTTTTCTCCAAAATGCAGAAATGAAAGCTGCACTAGTGCTCCAGATGTTTCCAGRGGGTAGTTCAGTGAACATGCTGTTATGATGTGTAGACYAACAGGATGCTGCTGTATGCTTTCTTAGATCTACAATTACGAACATCCTCACTATTTCGAAATGCCCTGGATACGTGCACTTGGTGAAAAAATAAAAACAATCAATGATTGCCTAATGCCTTCATTCCTAGCAAGCATTCTGGAGTCTATCATTTGAAACAGTCTAAATCTTCAATAATCCATACAACAGATAATAGTCATGCATAAAAAAAATAGCAGGGAACATACTCGGAAGTACATTAGCGCAAAGCTTCATCAAGTGGTCATCAGTTGGTGGCTTCCCCTGAAAGACAATACATTCACATCAGTATGCTTGAAGATAATGAGCTGGTAATGACTCTATTGACATTTTGGGGCAAATCGCTTCTACTCGTGGTCTACGTACAGGTTTCCCTGGGTATCCAAGCTCTCCTGATTTCCCTGGTAACCCATCTTGTCCAGGAGAGGCACAAGGCCCAGCAGCTCCCATCAGACCSACATCCCCCTTCCTTCCCTCTGGCCCTCTGGCTCCAGTGTCTCCTGATACACCTTTCTGGTGTGGGACAACATAACAGCAAATTCAATTGGTGTTATAGATTGCATTGATGTATGTTTACATACAGTTGAAGTCGGAAGTTTATTTACACCTTAGCCAAATACATTTAAACTCAGTTTTTCACAATTCCTAAAAATTGAATCCTCTTAGAGAAAAATCTCCCTGTCGTAGGTTCAGTTAGCGATTGCACACTTTATTTCAAGATGTGAAATGTCAAAACAATAGTAGAGAGGAATGACGTTATTTCAGAATTTTATTTCTTTTCATCACATTCCCATGGGTTCAGAAGTTTACATACACTCAATTAGTATTTGGTAGCATTGCCTTAAATTGTTATTAACTTGGGAGCAAAACGCTTCGGGGTAGCTCGTGCACAAGCTTCCCACAATAAGTTGGGTGAATTTTGGCCCATTCCTCCTGACAGAGCTGTGTAACAGAGTCAGGTTTGTAGGCTTCTTGCTCGACAGGCTTTTTCACTTCGCCACAAATGTTCTGGGATTAGGTCAGGGCTTTGTGAGGGCCATCCAATACCTCTGACTTTGTTGTCCTTAAGCCATTTTGCCCACAACTTGGAAGTATGCTTGGGTCATTGTCCATGTGGAGACCCAATTTGCAACCAAGCTTCAAACTTCCTGACTGATGTCTTGAGATGTTGCTTCAATAATAGCCACATAATTTTCCTCCTCATGATGCCATCTATTTTGGTGAAGTGGCACCAGGCCCTCCTGCAGGCTAAAGCACCCCACAACAACAATGACGCATGCTCGACCCCCATGGCTTCACGGTTGGATATGGTGTTTCTTCGGCTTGGCAAGCATCCCCCTTTTTTCCTCGCAAACATAACGATGGTCCTATTATGCGCCAAGACAGTTCTATTTTTGTTTTCATCAGACCAAAGGTACATTTTCTCCAAAAAAGTACGAATCTTTGTCCCGGCATGTGCAGTTGTTGATAAGAGAT
>NW_019944732.1:42332-51205 GCF_002910315.2 Salvelinus sp. IW2-2015
TGAAATACATCCACAGGTACACCTCCAATTGACTCAAATGATGTCAATTAGCCTATCAGAAGCTTCTAAAGCCATGACATAATTTTCTGGAATTTTCCAAGTTGTTTAAAGGCACAGTCAACTTATTGTATGTAAACTTGGAATTGTGATACAGTGATTTATAAGTGAAATAAAATGTCTGTCAACAATTGTTGGTTAATTTACTTGTGTCATGCACAAAGTAGATGTCCTAACCGACTTTCCAAAACTACAGTTTGTTAACAAGACACTTGTGGAGTGGTTGGAAATGAGTTTTAATGACTCCAACCTAAGTGTATGTAAACTTCCGACGATAATTTGACGTGCTGTATCTTACTCTGCTTAAATAGGCTATTCTTATTCCCCTATTGAAGAGCATCGCTCTCTCTCTCTCTATGTCTCTCTCTCTCTCTCTCTCTCTCTCCCTCTCTTTTTCTCGCTTTGTTTATGTGAGTATAGCACACACACAACCACACACTGACAAACACATACACCACACATACACACTGACACACACCACACACACACTGAGCTACTTTGACGTATTCTGACATTTAGTTGAAAGCAGTGTGTGCTTCCCCAGAGATGCTTGTAGGACAATAGGAGATTTACATTTCTCTACATAATCTTCAACAGGAAACTACAGCCTTTTTACCATCTCAGGAACTCAACATGGAGCGCTACACTTGGTTCTCTGTTCTTCAGTTCAACTGTCTTTGTTTTAGAAGAGCTACATCTCTACACAAGTTTAACCCTCCATGTTGTCTCATTTTGCTGAAAGCCTTGGGAATGCCTTCACTTCACCCCTGAACCCCTTCTGCTACCAACATCAATATGAGCCAGAAGACTATCGTTTCTTTCGTTTCTATTCTATCGTTCCTCTGTCTTTGTGTAGTGTGGGATTAAAACTATCTGCAGTGGTGTTTCAGAGCATCCTCCTCTCCTCTCCTCTCCTCCACCCATCTCCTCTCCGCTCCTCCACCCATCTCCTCTCTTCTCCTCCACCCATCTCCTCTCCTCCACTCCTCTACCCATCTCCTCTCTCCTCCTCCTCCCATCTCCTCTCCTCTCCTTCCATCTCCATCTTCCTCTCCTCTCCTCCACCCATCTACTCCACCCATCTCCTCTTTTCCTTCACAAAATACTTTTCTTTTAATCCAGATTCCACCCTGGTTCCTATGAATTATTAAAACACACATCACTTTTTTTGCTTCACAGGGAGAGGGGGAATGTCACCAAACACACACACACACACACACACACACACACACACCACACACACACCACACACCACACACACACACACACACACACACACACACACACAACACACACACACACACACACACACAACACACACACGTGTCTTTTGTATAATATCAAGGTTGACGGATAGAGGAAAACCCAAACCGGGGTTTCTGTTCTTTCCAACCAAATGGTCCCTTCTCTGACTGTCATTGTGAAAACATTTCAAGATTCAGGAACAGATGGTAACATCTGACACCTTTTGCCCCTCAGGAGACTGAAAATATTTGGCATGGGTCCCCAGATCCTCAAAAARTTCTACAGCTGCACCATCGAGAGCATCCTGACCCGTTGCATCACCGCCTGGTTTGGCAACTGCTCGGCATCTAACCGCAAGGCGCTATAGAGGGTAGTGCGTAGGGCCCAGTACATCACTCAGGCTGAGCTTCCTGCCATCCAGGACCTCTATACTAGGCGATGTCAGAGGAAGGCCAAAAATATTGTCAAAGACTTCAGTCACCCAAGTCATTGACTGTTCCCTCTGCTTCRGCATGGGAAGCGGTACCGGAGCGCCAAGTCTAGGACCAAAAAGCTTCTAAGCTCCAAGTCACAAGACTGCTGAACAATTAATCAAATGGCCACCCGGACTATTTACATTGACCTCCCCCCCTTTGTTTTTACATTGCTGATACCCTTCCTACATGTACAAATTCCCTCTACTAACCGATACCCCCTGTATATTGCCTCGTTATTGTTATTTTATTGTGTTACTTTTTATAATTGTTTTACTTTAGTTTATTTGGTAAATATTTTCTTAACTCTATTTCTTGAACTGCATTGTTGGTTAAGGGCTTGTAAGTAAGCATTTCACAGTTGTATTTGGCTCATGTGACAAATAAAATTTGATTTGATAAAGAGTAGGAGCTTTGAAACACACACACTTACCTACACACACGCATGGAGATACATACACAAGTATACACACATACACGCACGCACACACACACACATATGCACGTGCACACACATACACAAGTACACACATACACGCACGCACACACACACACATATGCACGTGCACACACACACACACACATACACCCCCTGTCATAATGAAAAAAGAGCTGTCCTTACGTTCTCCTGTGTTGTATTGGTGAGGGTCCAGTATTCCAGACACCTGCAGGGATCTGATGCAGGAGTCGACCAGCTCCAGTCCTGTGGTCAACTCATCCTCTATGTCCTTCTGGCCATCAGCTGGACAGGAAGCAGGAAACATGGGCAATAGGTTAGTCTGGGTAACAGTTGTGACACAACCACAACCTTATATTCTTAAGACATACAGTACCTTCAAAAGGTATTCAGACTCCTTGACTTTCTCCACATTCTGTTAGGTTACAGCCTTATTCTAAAATTGATTAAATAATTTTTGTCTCATCAATCTACACACAATACCCCGTAATGACATCACAATACCCCGTAATGACATCACAATACCCCGTAATGACATCACAATACCCCGTAATGACATCACAATACCCCGTAATGACATCACAATACCCCGTAATGACATCACAATACCCCGTAATGACAAAGAAAAACAGGTTTTTAGAAATGTATTGTAATTTGTAAAACATAAAAAACGGAAATATCACATTTACGTAAGAATTCAGGCCCTTTACTCAGTACTTTGTTGAACTACCTTTGGCAGCGATTACAGCTTCAAGTCTTCTTGGGTATGATACTACAAGCTTGGCACAGCTGTATTTGGGGAGTTTCTCCCATTCTTCTCTGCAGATCCTCTCAAGCTCTGTCAGGTTGGATGGGGAGCGTRYCTGCACAYCTATTTTCTGATCTCTCCAGAGATGTTCGATCAGGTTCAAGTCCGGGCTCTGGCTGGGCKACTCAAGGACATTCAGAGACTTGTCCCGAAGCCACTCCTGCGTTGTCTTGGCTGTATGCTTAGGGTCGTTGTCTTGTTGGAAGCTAAACCTTCGCCCCAGTCTTATGCTCTGGAGCAGGTTTTCATTAAAGAGCTCTCTGTACTTTGCTCCATTCATCTTTGCCTCGATCCTGACTAGACTCCCAGTCTATGCTAATGAAAAACGTCRCCACAGCATGATGCTGCCACCACCATGCTTCACCATAGGGATGGTGCCAGGTTTTTTCCAGACGTGACGTTTGGCATTCAGGCCAAATAGTTCAATCTTGGTTTCATCAGACCAGATTGTTTCTCGAGGTCTAAGAGTCTTTAGGTGCCTTTTGACAAACTCCAAGTGGGCTGTCATGTGTCGTTTACTGAGGAGTGGCTTCCGTCTGGCCACTCTACCATAAAGGCCTGATTGGTGGAGTGCTGCAGAGATGGTTGTCCTTCTGGAAGGTTCTCCCAGCTGCTTTATTTAACCTTTATGTAACTAGGCAAGTCAGTTAAGAACAAATTCTTATTTACAATGACAGCCTACCAAAAGGCAAAATGCTTCCTGCAGGGACAACACTACACTACACTACACTACACAAAGAGATACCTAAGACAATAACATAGCATGGTAGCCGCACATGACAACACAGCATGGTAGCAAATCAACATGATAACAACATGGTAGCAACACAACATAGCAGCAGCACAACATGGTAGCAGCACAACACACGGTACAAACATTATTGGGCACAGACAACAGCACAAAGGGCAAGAAGGTAGAGACAACAATACATCACACAAAGCAGCCACAACTATCAGTAAGAGTGTCCATGATTGAGTCTTTGAATAGAGTTCCACCACAGAGGAACTCTAGAGCTCTGTCAGAGTGACCATCGGGTTCTTGGTCAACTCTTCTCCCCCGATTGCTCAGTTTGGCCGGGTGGCCAGTTCTAGGAAAAGTCTTGGTGGTTCCAAACTTCTTCCATTTAAGAATGATGGAGGCCACTGTGCTCTTGGGGACCTTCAATGCTGCAAAATGTTTTGGTACCCTTCCCCAGATTTGTGCCTCGACACAATCCTGTCTCTTAGCTCTGTGGACAATTCAGTCGACCTCTTGGCTTGGTTTTTGCTCTGACATACACTGTCAACTGTGGGACCTTATATAGACCTTATATAGACAGATGTGTGCCTTTCCAAATCATGTCCAATCAATTACATTTACCACAGGTGGACTCCAATCAAGTTGTAGAAACATCTCAAGGATGATCAACGGAAACAGGATGCACCTGAGCTCAATTTCGAGTATCATCCTAAATGATCTGAATACTTATGTAAATAAGGTATTTATGTTTTCAATTTGTAATACATTTGCAAACATTTCTAAAAACCTGTTTTCGCCTTGTCATTATGGGGTATTGTGATGTCATTATGGGGTATTGTGATGTCATTATGGTGTATTGTGATGTCATTATGGCGTATTGTGATGTCATTATGGGGTAGATTATGGGGTAGATTGATGAGGATTTTTATTTACTTAATTCATTTTAAAATAAGACTGTAAAGTAACAAAACTTTCCTAAGGCACTACTGTGGTTAGTGATTATAAATAAAAACATCTAATGAAAAATGTAGCATTTCACACTTACCTTGAGTGTTCCAGCGAAACTGCTCKTCTACCGAACTGCAAGAAAACAAACACAAGATCTGAGGTTCTGAAAAGAAATGTATGATATGGAGTTGATCATACTGTAACATCATAGTTAATTGTTGTTATCCAAGATTGAAACTATTTACTGCATAACATCTGACGTCAAGTAAACAAACAAGCTGTAACAGTGGCGATCGGATATTCAGCACCATTGAAGCGGACAGCGAGGCAATAGGAATTTAGAAGTCCAGCCCGACAGAACAGTGGACAGCGACGGAATAGGATTATCAACGTCCAGCACCATAGAACTGTGACAGAATAGGAATTCTGCATTTCAGCACCACAGCACAGTGGACAGCAAGGCCTACGAGGAAGTAAGAAGTTTAGAAGCCTGGAAGGGAAAAGCTCTACTGCAAAACTCTGTTAGCTAGTCAGTTTTCAGCCAAATTGACTTTTCCAGCCAAACCTTAACATTCTCTGTCTCTCTTCCCTATCTCTCTCTCTCTCTATCTATCTCTCTCTCTCCCTCATCTCTCTCTCTCTCTGTCTCTCATCCCTATCTCTCTTCTCTCTGACTCTCTCCCTATCTCTCTCTCTCCCTATCTCTCTCTCTCTTCTCTCTCTGTCTCTCTGTCTCTCTGTCTCTCTGTCTCTCTGTCTCTCTGTCTCTCTGTCTCTATCACTTTCTCTCTGTCTGCTTGTCTGTCTCTCTGTTCTCGGTCTCGTCTGTCTCTGTCTCTCTGTCTCGGCTTCTTCGTCTTCAGTCTCTCTTCTCGGGTACTCATCCTCTCTGCTTGTACCGTTCCGTAGTACCTCAACTACGACTTCTAACTTTGGCACTCCCACGTGCCTCAGCACTATGTTGGTGCGGTGCGGTGGCTTCTTTTATTGGACACACTATAAGCATGAAGGCTAATGCACAGAAACGGACAGCTGCACACTGACCGTTGTACGTGATGATATTCATGTTTGTCAGTGTCTGTAGTTTGCAGGGACGACACCAGTCGTTTTGTGTCGCGGCAAGTATATTGCATAGATGGTGAGCACATAATCTCAGAGGACATGCGTAGTTGAGTGCGGAGTGTATGGTTTGTGTGTGTTTTATGGCTTTAAGGTTGAAGACCACAGGATAGGGTATGTCTTTTCTCATGTGAATGCAGGCGGTTCCAGGCTGTGCGATAATAAAATAGCGGTCCTTTATAAGGATAAGACATTAAAGGTCATGATGAATCCTGAGAAACGCATGCCTGTTCAGCTGCATGATTGGTCGTGACTATTCAATCCCGACTACCGGAGGCGCCATCTTTGCTCAGGAGCAGATAGACACATCTGCGGAGTATAAAAATATTTTCTGTCAGTGGTAGATTTATAGATGGAGGAACAGTTGCAGAGGGAGAGATGGAGAGAGAAGTAACGTAAATAGTAGACGAGAAGGGAGAGAATGGAGAGTATTGTAGAGGAATAGCTGTAGATTGAGAAGCGCGAGTAGGAGCGCAGCGGAAGTGAGATATTGGAGCGATGGCTAGAAAGAGAGAGGTGAGAAGGAGGGCAGATGATGTGTCAAGAAGAGCTTTTAAGAGTATGGGTGAAGATAAGCTGTGGAGATGGGAGAGGAGCGCTACGCGGAAAGGAAGAGGTAGATTGGAGAGATGGCACGAAAGAGGTTAAAGAGAGAAGTAGTAGATATAGGAGGTGGCTAAGTACGATGAGGAAGAAGATATATAGAGGTAGAGTAGTAGAGGAGGATCAGTAGATGATTGATGACTCGGTTCCTGTTATGTCCCCGCTGGAATCCAACAGAACCACAAAGACATTGGACAGGTCTCGGTAGATGTCTGGGTATTGCCTTAAAAAGGAAACCGGTCAGATGATGAATACCAGTAACACCACGAAGCACCAGAGCACATCTTGATGTAAATTTGGGTCTATAAGGGGGATTTGCCATCAACCATAATACTCAATAGGTTCCGGGTTACATATCAAAGGACAAGGACAGTCTCGTATTTCTTAGGGTCCTTAAATCAAAACATGCCGTTGGTCTTTATGGAGGGAAGTCGCCTTCGGCACAAGGACGATCCTGTATTCTCTAGTCCATCAAAACCACCTTACTGGTAGCAGACATAGAACAGGGATCAGGAGAAAGTCTGTATTTCTGTGTCTGTTAAACCACACCTCCTGCGTAAACTCATACACCTCAAACATGGACAACAGGCACAGGTACTGGCAATAGCGTTGGAGTTACCTTAAACCGAACTGCTGGTTCCAGCACAAAACAGGACAGGACAAGTCTTGGTAATTGTTCTGGTCCATAATACGAGCTAGGCTGGTCAGAAACAGGACAGCGACAGTCCTCCTGTATTCTGGTCCTAATACATAATCTCACTCGGCTGGCTCCAGACAACCCAGGACAGGTAACAGCTCTCGTATTTAGTCCAAATAAAACAACCTCTGGTACCACGCAAACATACAGGAAAGGTGACAGTTCTGTATGTTTCTTCGGTTGTCTCTTTGAACATCAACGCTCTGGTCCAGACAACAAGAAACAGGAACGTCTTTGTATTTCTGGTCTTCTTTAAACAATTCCTTCTGGTCAGATAACAGTGGGAGCAGGACAGTGGCTGTGGTTAACTGGTGTGCGCTATAAGACAACTCTGGTTCCAGGACTAACAGGAGGCAGGGCGTCTGTAAATTCTGGTCCTTAAACAACCTCTGGTCCAGACAACACGGAAAAGAACAGTCTGTATTTTCTGGTCCTTAACAACCCCTCTGGTCCAGACAACAGGAAAGGACAGGTCTGTAGTTCTGGTCCTTGTATAACAACCTCTGGTCCACACACAACAGGAAAGGATCAGTCTGTTATTCTGGTCCTTAAACAACCTCTGGTCCAGACAACAGGACAAGGACAGTCTGTCCATATCTGTTCCTATAAACAACCTCTGGTCCAGAACAACACGGACGACTCTAGTATCTAGCCACACCCGGTCAGACAAGGAGTCTGTATTCTGGTCCTTAAACAACCTCTGGTCCAGACTAACAGGAAAGGAAGGTCTGTTATCGTGCAGTGAGTGTCATAATAACTAACCTCTGGTTCAGACTATACAGGACCAGGACAGGTCTGTAAGGGTTTTACTCTGGGTCTCTTTATAACAGGGTCTTGTCCATGACAACAGGACGGAAAAGGACACTGTCATGTATTTCATAGTCCATAACAACTCTGTGTTCCAGCACCCAGAACAGCCACAGGACAGTATACGTAATAATTCTTAGTCCATAAAACAACCTCTGGTCCAGAAACAGGACAGGACAGGCTCTGTTTATTTCTGAAGTCCTATTTATACAACTGCTGGTCTGCCAGACAAAAGGAAAAGGACTAAAGTCTGTATTCTGGTTCCTGGGGAAACAAACCTCTGTGGGGCCAGACAAACTTATGCGAAACCCGGTATACAGTCTGTATTGGGGTTAAGTGACATAAACAACCTCTGGTGCGCAGAGTAACATGACAACCGTTAACCACATTCCAACAGCTATCTCCCCAGTTTAAAAAAAGCAGCTGGCTGGTCACAGTAAATAAGTTACTGGTCCTCCACAGGGACATATTACTCGAATAGAGTTTCATGCTGTCTCGGAAATGCCTTTAAATTCTCCCAGCTTGTAGTCCCCTTTAAGATAACACATTAAATAGACCGTTCACACCGGCTATGGCAGTCACGAGTCATCGCACACACACACACAATCATTCCAATCAGCAGTGCCATCTCTGCATTTAGGGTTGATTTAAGAGTGTCCAACTATGGGTACACTGCTGAGTAATTGAGGATTTACTTACAAGTGATGCCCATCTGGTATGCTAAGTTTGATATTGATAGTATGATGACTAAACCTGTGTGAAAGCTCCATTCCTATGGATACACATGCTCTTCCTGATTCTTGTCACAGCAACATGCCCTGTTCCAGCTCGTCACGGTAACGACAGCGTGTCAATCACAGGAGGAGTGGGTTATGTGCAGTGTGTGTGTGTGTGTGTGTGTGTGTGTGTGTGTGTGTGTG
>NW_019944732.1:51230-66167 GCF_002910315.2 Salvelinus sp. IW2-2015
AGTCACTGTATCTGCGCTCGTTAACAACTGCTGAGTTCGAGCGCAAACAGAGATTGGATAGCAGGTCTGTATCTGGTCGCTTAAACAACCTCTCGGTCCAGAGCTATATCAGGAAAGGTGGACAGTCTGTATGTCATAGTCCATAAACATACCTCTGGTCCAGAGAACAGACAAGTTACCACACACAGCTATCTCCCCAGTAATCTAAAAAAGCGAGGCTGGCTGGTCAGCAGAAGGTAAATAGTTGCACTGGTCTCAGGGACATATTACTACGACATAGAGTTTCATGCTGTCTCGAAGCCGTATTTAAATCTTCGCCTACGCTTGATTATGTCCCCTTAAGAATAATCACATTAAATAAGACCGTTCACACCGGCTATGCAGTTCACGACAGTTCATCGCACACACACACACACAATAACATTCCAATCAGCAGTGCATCTCTGCATTAGGGTTGATTTAAAGAGTGCCAACTACTGGGTACACTTGCTGAGTAATTGAGATTACTTACAAGTGATGCCCATTCATTAGATGCTAAGTTTGATACTGATAGTATTGATACTAAACCTGTGTTGGAAGCCCATTCCTATGGATACACATGCTCTCCTGATTCTTGTCACAGCAACGATGCCCTGTTCCAGCTCGCACGGGTAACGACACGTGTCAATCACAGGAGGAGTGGTATGTGAGTGTATGTGCGGTTGTGAGATTGTGTTAGTATGGTCTGTTGTGTGATGTGTGTGTGTGTAGTGTGGTGTGTGTGTGTGTGTGTGCGTGGTGTGTGTGTGTGTTATGTGATCGTGTGTGTGTGTGGTGTGTGTGTGGGTGTGTTGTGTGTGTGTGTGTGTGTGTGTGTGTGTGTGTGTTGTGTGTGTGTGTGTGTGTGTGTTTTGGGCTATAGCGAAGTTAGGGGGCAAGACTATGTGAATGAAGATGCCAAACTACTGACACACAGCTCAGACACCCCTGCATACCCCACAAMACATGCCACAAGAGGTCTGTTAAACTACTGACACACAGCTCAGACACACCTGCATACCCCACAAGACATGCCAAAAGAGGTKTGTTAAACTACTGACACACAGCTCAGACACCCCTGCATACCCCACAAGACATGCCATAAGAGGTCTCTTCACAGTCCCCAAGTCTTGAACAGACGATGGGAGGCACACAGTACTACATAGAGCCATGACTACATGGAACTCTATTCCACATCAAGTAACTGAAGCAAGCAGTAAAATTAGATTTTAAAACAGACAAAAAAACACCTTATGGAACAACGGGGTCTGTGAAGCAACACAAACATAGGCACAAACACATGCATACACACACACACACGATAACATACGCACTATACACACACACATGGATTTAGTGTTGTAGATATGTGGTAGTGGTGGAGTAGGGGCCTGAGGGCACACAGTGTGTTGTGAAATCTGTCAATGTATTGTACTGTTTTTAAAATGGTATAAACTGCCTTAATTTTGCTGGTCCCCAGAAAGAGTAGCTGCTGCTTTGGCAGCAGTTAATGGGGATCCATAATGAATACAAATACAAACTCCTGGGTAGACAGAGAGACTTTTTGTTATTGCCATTTATTGGTTTGTCGATTTGTGTGTGTACTGTATGGGTGTYTTTGCTGATGATTACATTATGAAACACACCTGTTAGTTCGTTTTAGTTCCGCCACGTTGGTGCTAAAACATCTGTTTCCACTAGCTAAATTACCATGCTATTATCTTTACTGTTAATGATATTAAAACTCCCTGCTCTTTTACAGCCGATGCATATACTGACAGGACACCTCTATGCATAATACACCACGGACGGATTATGTGACATAATGAAACATTGTGTTTCAGACACTTTGGCCATGAAATGTTATGATGGTATCTGATATAAAGAAAATATATGATGCTAAATACTACTGTCTAAAGACTACAGGTAGACCACAGTAGACTGGGATTAGAAGTGGACATACACACACCAATCCAGGATTATATGTTAGGGTTTCATTAAAACTAATGGAAATTATAATTTGGTATTTTGGTGGGATTGTGGGGATTTACGCTGCTCTGCTGTACACAGACTGGGATTGACACAGATTATAGAGACAAACACAGCTGGTTATTCCCACTGAGTTTACAGTTAGGATGGCTCAACCAGTTTAGGATGGCTCAACCAGTTTAGGATGGCTCAACCATTTTACATGGCTCAACCAGTTTAGGATGGCTCAACCAGTTTAGGATGGCTCAACCAGTTAGGATGGCTCAACCAGTTTAGGATGGCTCAACCAGTTAGGATGGCTCAACCAGTAGGAATGGCTCAACCACAGTTCAGGAGGCTCAACAGTTATAGGATGGCTCAACCAAGTTAGGATGGCTCCCAACCAGTTAGGATGGCTCAACCAGGTTAGGCTGGCTCAACACCAGTTTAGGATGGCTGCACCAGTTGGATGAGGATGGCTCAACCAGTTAGGATGGCTCAACCAGTTAGGAATGGCTCAACCGTTAGATGGCTCAAACCAGTTTAGAATGGCTCAACCAGGTTAGGATGGCTCAACCAGTGTGTGTGTTTGGGTCCACTAATTCATGAATGGTTTGACCTGCAGTTAACCCCTTCTCGAACAATGGTGTCTCACACACACACACACACACACACACACAACACACACACACACAACACACACAACAACACACACACACACACACACACACACACACACACACACACACACACACACACACACACATTTTATGCACAACACACAGCACATCACACACACACACACACACACACATACACATTTATGCACAAACACACACACACACATACACACACACACATACACATTTATGCACAAACCACACACACCACACACACAACACAAACACACAAGACACAACACACATACACATTTATGCCAAAACACACAAACACACACACACACATACACATTTATGCACAAACACACAACCACACACACACACATACACATACACATTTATGCACAAACACACAAAGACAGACACACACACCATTTTATGCACAAACACACAAAGACACACACACACACACACATATTATGCACAAACACACAAAGACACACACACATAACATTTATGCACAAACACACAAGGACACACACACATACACATTTATGCACAAACACACAAAGAACACACACACATACACATTTATGCACAAACACACAAAGACACACACACATACACATTTTGCACAAACACACAAAGACACACACACATACACTTATGCACAACACACAAGACACACACCATCACATAACAATTCAATCCCTTTGCAAATCAATTGAGTGATTAAATGATACATATGAATAACGATTAGAGACAGAAATGATGGATTATGTTCATGAAATACAATTAACGTGTCGGTTCGAGAGAAAAAACACAGATTACTGAGGAAACAAGACAAAGATGAAAGAAGATGTCTGTAACAACACACACATACACCCACACATACATGCACACACTGGAAACTATGTGTATGTGGTGTGGTTGATTGATATGTGGAGTGTGATCTAAAATAGACAGACAGTATGGGGTTTAGTTAGTAACGGTTATGAGCTGCTCCGCTCTGGTCTTCACTATACATCACCCTGATCCACACACACACACACACACACACACACACACACAACACACCACACACACACACACACACACGACACACACACACAACACACAACACACAACACACACACACACACACCACAACACACACACACCACACACAACCCACACACAGTCTTGTATAGGCTAAACCTGTGGGGACACACAATTCGTCCCATTCAAAATCTATTTCCCTAACCCCTAAATCTTTAACCCTAACTTAACCATAACCCTAACCTAACACTTGATCCTAACCTAGCTCCTAACCCTAACCCTAAACCAAACCCTAGCTCCTAACCCTAACACTAATTCTAACCTTAACCCCAGTTGGTCAAATCTTTGTTTGTTTACTATTGGCCATCCAGACTATTTTTGTTTACTAATAGTTAAACATGTCCACACACAAACGTGTTTGCATGATGCTAGGGTACCTGTTAGTGATAGTTGGTCTATGTAAATCAGTCATTTTTAGAGCCTGGCTAAGGGTACAGCACGTAGCTTAATTAGCATGTAGCCTTGGAGCCATGCCAACGTTTCCCAAACTCGCCTGGGAAGCACAAGGAGTGCACATTTAGTTTTTCCCTTGTATTTCAACAGCTAATGATGCGTGATGAGTTGATTATTTCAATCAGCTGTGTAGTGCTGGGCCAAAACCCAAACCCAAGACATAGAATGTTCTCTCTACTACCGCACGGCAAGCGGTACAGAGCGCCAAGTCTAAGACAAAAAGGCTCCTTAACACGCTTCGAAGCCATAAGACTACTGAACAACTATTCAAATGGCCATCCAGACTATTTACATTGACCCCCCCCCCCCCCCCACCGCCCGCTGATGTTACTCAATGTTTATTATATGGCATAGTCACTTTTTCAGATTACCTCAACTAACCTGTTCCCTGCCACATTGACATCGGTACCGCGTACCCCTGTATATAGCCTCCACATTGACTCGGTACCGGTACCCCTGTATATAGCCTCCACATTGACTCGGTAGCGTCCCCTGTATATAGGTCGTCGTTCCCCCCTGCTTCACATTGACTCGGTCACCGGTACCCCCTGTATATAGCCTCCACATTGACTCGGTACCGGTACCCCTGTATATACCTCCACATTGACTCGGTACCGTACCCCTGTATATAGCCTCCACATTGACTCGGGTCGTACCCCCTGTATATAGTCTCCAACATTGACTCTGTACCGGTACCCCCTGTATATAGCCTCCACATTGACTTCAGTACCGGTACCCCCTGTATAAGCCTCCACATTGACTCGGTACCGGTACCCCCTGTATATAGCCTCCACATTGACTCGGTACCGGTACCCTGTACATAGCCTCCACATTGACTCGGTACCGGTACCCCCTGTATATAGCCTCGTTGTTGTTATGTCATTTTTTGTGTTACTTTTTGACAGATTCCAAAAAAATATACATTTAGTTTATTAGTAAATATTTTCTTATCTCTATTTCTTCAACTTCTTAAATACAAGTAAAACTAAATGCATGCTCTTCAACCGATCGCTGCCTGCACCTGCCGCTGTCCAACATCACACTCTGGACGGCTCTACTTAGAATATGTGGACAACTACAAATACCTAGGTGTCTGGTTAGACTGTAAACTCTCCTTCCAGACTCACATCAAACATCTCCAATCCAAAGTTAAATCTAGAATTGGCTTCCTATTCCGCAACAAAACATCCTTCACTCATGCTGCCAACATACCCTTGTAAAACTGACCATCCTACCAATCCTCGACTTCGGTGATGTCATTTACAAAATAGCCTCCAAAACCCTACTGAATAAATTGGATGCAGTCTATCACAGTGCCATCCGTTTTGTCACCAAAGCCCCATATACTACCCACCACTGCGACCTGTACACTCTCGTTGGCTGGCCGCGCTTCATACTCGTCGCCAAACCCACTGGCTCCAGGTCATCTACAAGACCCTGCTAGGTAAAGTCCCCCCTTATCTCGCTCGCTGGTCACCATAGCAGCACCTACCTGTAGCACGCGCTCCAGCAGGTATATCTTCTCTGTCACCCCAAAACCCAATTCTTTTCCTTTGGCCGCCTCTCCTTCCAGTTCTCTGCTGCCAATGACTGGAACGACTACAAAAATCTCTGAAACTGGAAACACTTATCTCCTCACTAGCTTTAAGCACCAGCTGTCAGAGCAGCTCATACCTGTAATAGCCCATCTATAATTTAGCCAAACAACTACCTCTTTACCTACTGTATTTATTTATTATTTGCTCCTTTGCACCCATTATTTCTATCTCTACTTCACACTTTCTTCCACTGCAAACCAACCATTCCAGTGTTTATTTTTTATTTTTTACTTGCTATATTGTATTTACTTCGCCACCATGGCCTTTTTATATTTTATTTATTTATATATATATTTTGTTTGCCTTCACCTCCCTTATCTCACCTCACTTGCTCACATTGTATATAGATTATTTTTCACTGTATTATTGACTGTATGTTTGTTTTACTCCATGGTGGGGGGGGTTTTTTTTTTAAAAAAAACCTAAATGTGGGTTTTGTAATGTGTCGAACTGCTTTGCTTTATCTTGGCCAGGTCGCAATTGTAAATGCCTACCTGGTTAAATAAAGGTGAAATAAAATAAATAAATAAAAACTGCGTTGTTGGTTAAGGGCTTGTAAGTAAGCATTTCACGGTAAGGTCTACAGCTGTTGTATTGGTGTCATGCCTTGACCGTAGAGATCCTTATTATTCTCTATGTTTGGTTAGTTCAGGGTGTGACTCGGGTGGGAAAGTCTATGTTTTCTATTTCTTTGTTTTTGGCCGAGTGTGGTTCCCAATCAGAGGCAGCTGTCTATCGTTGTCTCTGATTAGGGATCATATATAAGTTGTCATTTTCCTTTTGGGTTTTGTGGGATCTTGTTTTCTGTTTAGTGTCTGTGCCTAACAGAACTGTTCACTTTCGTTTTTTTTGTTGTTGTTATTTTGTTTTGGTGTCATCAATAAAAAGACGATGTATGCCTACCACGCTGCGCCTTGGTCCACTCTTCTTTCTACAAATGAGAGCCGTTACAATTCGGCGCATATGACAAATAAAATGTGATTGGATTTGTAGCTGAGAAACGCTGGCATATACAAAGCCTTTAGCAGCGTATCATTCCATGAAGTTGTCTTCTCCCCTCTGCACTAGTTTATTCCACTATGCATCTCGCTTTCTAGGGCATGCACTCGTCCCCAGTCCTCGAGTATCCCGAACAGTACCATTTTTTTGTAGCCCTGGACATCCCTGATGTGTGTCCTTAACGCATCACTAAGCTAAGGATCCTGGGACTAAACACCTCCCTCTGCAACTGGATCCTGGACTTCCTGACGTGCTGCCCCCAGGTGGTGAGGGTAGGTAGCAACACATATGCCACGCTGATCCTCAACACTGGAGCTCCCCAGGGGTGCGTGCTGAGCTCCCTCCTGTACTCCCTGTTCACCCAAGACTGCATGGCCAGGCATGACTCCAACACCATCCTTAAGTTTGCAGACGACACAACAGTGGTAGGCCTGATCACCGACAACGACGAGACAGCCTATAGGGAGGATGTCAGAGAGCTGGCCGAGTGGTGCCAGAATAACAACCTATCCCTCAACGTAGCCAAGACTAAGGAGATGATTGTGGACTACAGGAAAAGGAGGACCGAGCACCCATTCTCATCAACGGGGCTGTAGTGTAGCAGGTTGAGAGCTTCAAGTTCCTTGGTGTCCACATGAACAACAAACTAGAATGGTCCAAACATACCAAGACAGTCGTGAAGAGGGCACGACAAAGGCTATTCCCCCTCAAGAAACAAAAAATCTTTGACATGGGTCCTGAGATCCTCAAAAGGTTCTACAGCTGCAACATCGAGAGCATCCTGACTGGTTGCATCACTGCCTGGTACGGCAATTGCTCGGCCTCTGACTGCAAGGCACTACAGACGGTAGAGCGTACGGCCCAGTACATCACTGGGGCTAAGCTGCCTGCCATCCAGGACCTCTACACCAGGCGGTGTCAGAGGAAGGCCKTAAAAATTGTCAAAGACCCCCAGCCACCCCAGTCATAGACTGTTCTCTCTACTACCGCATGGCAAGCGGTTACCGGAGTGCCAAGTCTAGGACAAAAAGGCTTCTCAACAGTTTTTACCCCCAAGCATAAGACTCCTGACACGTAATCAAATGGCTACCCAGACTATTGCATTGTGTCCCCCCCCCCAACCCCTCTCTTTACACTGCTGCTATTCTCTGTTATCATATATGCATAGTCACTATACATTCATGTACATACTACCTCAATTGGGCGACCAACCAGTGCAACCGCACATTGGCTAACCGAGCTATCTGCATTGTGTCCCGCCACCACCACCCGCCAACCCCTCTTTTACGCTACTGCTGCTCTCTGTTCATCATATATGCATAGTCACTTTAACCATATCTACATGTACATATGACCTCAATCAGCCTGACTAACCGGGTCTGTATGTAGCCTCGCTACTTTATAGCCTCGCTACGTATAGCCCGCTTGATATAGCCTGTCTTTACTGTTGTTTTATTTCTTTACTTACCTATATTTCACCTAATACTCTTTTTGCACTATTGGTTAGAACCTGTAAGTAAGCATTTCACTGTAAGGTCTACACATGTTGTATTCTGCCGCACGTGACAAATAAACTTTGATTTGATTTGATTACATTTATTGAGGGCTTTGTCAACTAATCATCATGCCCTCAATGAGTTGAATCAAATGTGCTTGTCCAGGGCTGTTGGGGTTGTTCGAGGACTGAGTTGGGAACACTGTTCTAGGTACTGGAGGAAGTACACCTGTCTAACATTCATTATCATAGAACAGTATCACACCTTAGACAACATTACCAAGCTGACCTAGACTCTTACTGTCAATTTAAGAATGAAAGGCCTCACCAGTGGGCAATTCCAGCCATATTTCAATGTAATTCCTGTCCTACAGCGGAAACAAGATATAGAATAGGGCGAACCAGATGGAATGTTGGGAGGACCAAGATGACAGGGGAACGCGAAAGATGGATATGGGGAACCAGATGAACGGAAGGGGAAACCAGATGGGACAAGGGGGAACCAGATGGATATGGGAACATTACATTTACATTTAAGTCATTTAGCAGACGCTCTTATCCAGAGCGGACTTACAAGTTGGTGGCATTCACCTATATACAGTGGAAACAGATGCATTTGAACAATCAGTCGTCATTAAAAATGGAAACCCCTTTAAGGAGGGGGGGGGTTAGAAAGGATTACTTTATCCTATCCTAGGTATTCCTTTAAAAGAAAGGTGGGGAGTGGTTTCGGAAGGTGTTTCCGGAATGGTGATTGACTCTGCTGACCTGGCGTCGTGGGGGAGTTTTTGTTTCCACATGGGGTGCCAGAGCAGCTAAACAGTTTGACTGAAGGGGGAGCGGTAGCTATACTCCTTGCAGTGAAGAGCGGGATGGAGCAGAACGCAAAGGGGATGGAACGATAAATAGACGGCAGTACCCTAATGGTGATCGTGAGGGCGTACGGGCAGCTTGAGACTCGGAAGCCTGAAGGTACGGGAGTGTGCCGTTATCGCTGCACAGCTCCGTATGCAAGCGAGACCACATGTGCGTATGGTACGGGATGACGAGCTTGTGCAACTTGGAAAGTCACAGGTGAGGAGAGAAAGGACTGGAGGGAAAGAGCAGAAAGAAGGAGGAGTGACGTGGGGAGGAGAAAGAGCAAAAAAAGACATGTGGGGAGAGGGGAAACAAAGGGAATTGAGGGGAGAGAGAAGAAGCAAAGACCGGAGGAAGACGGGAGGGGCTGCGCGGGAAGAGGCGTTTCTGTAGAGATGGAGTACGGGTTTAATGCACAAGGCAGTGGGGCCCAGGAAGAGTACCGAAAGAAAGGCAGCGGAAAGAGGGAGAGAGGCGAAAGAGTGGTGAGATGGACCAGAGAATCAGGGAGAGAGAGAGTGGGAAGAGAGAAATCGTAGGTGCGTCATAGCGATGACCTCGCGTGAGAGTGACAGGGAGATGGAGAGTAGACGTGTGTAGAGATGATAGAGAGATAGGGGACAGAGAAAGAGGGAGAGAGCAAAGGAGGTCGTTCAGCTCTAGGCGAAGTTGTGTGGTAGGAGACATAGAGAATCAGCAAGAGCTACAGGAACGGTCACCGCGCTTGATGTTGGTAATGAGGAGAGAGAGGAACCAAAGCGAGAATTCGGAAAGACGAGAGGAGGAAGGGAAGAACCGGAGGAGAGTAGGGAAGACGGAGGAGAGAGAGGGAAGAAAGATACCGGAGGGTGGAATAGATGAGGGGAACCAAGGGGAAGAATGGATACAGGGGAGAATAAGACTGCAGAGGAGATTATGGGGAAGCGCAGATGGACAGGGAAAGCGGATGTAGGCATAGAGGGAACCAGGATGAGACGCGGGGGTAAAACCAGATGGATCGGAAACCATTATCATTGAAATGCCATCTATTGTTATTCTCCAAAGTGTGGCATTTTTCAAAATTGACAGCTATGCAGAAGATAAGCAGATAATCTCCGGTAATATGGATTGCCTAGCTATTGAACGGTTTGGTAATATGAATAGCCTACTATTGAACGGTTTGGTAATATGGATAGGCCTAAGCTATTGAATGTTTGGTAATATGGATAGCCTAGCCATTGAACTGTTTGGTTATATAGAGAGCCTAGCCATTGAACGGTTTGTGTAATATGGATAGCCTAGCTAATGAACGGTTTGGTATATGGATTGCCTAGTTATATGAATGGTTTGGTAATATGGTATTCCTAGACTTGATGTGAATGGTTTCGTATTATGAGATATGAACTAGCTATTGACAGTTTGGTAAATATGCATAGCCTAGTTATGATCGGTTTGGGTAAAATATGATAACCTTAATTGAACGGTAGTAATTAATGGATAGCCTAGCTATTGAACGGTTTGAATATGGATAGTCTAGCTATTGAAAGGTTTGTAATATGGATGTCTAGCTATTGAAAGGTTTGGTAATATGGATAGCCTAGCCATTGAACTGTTTGGTTATATAGATAGCCTAGCCATTGAATGGTTTGGTAATATGGATAGCCTAGCTATTTAACGATTTGGTAATATGAATAGCCTAGCTATTGACGGTTTGGTAATATGGATAGCCTAGTTATTGAATGGTTTGGCAAAATGGTACCTTAGCTATTGAACGGTTTGGTTATATAGAGAGCCTAGCTATTGAACGGTTTAGTAATATGGATAGCCTAGCTATTGAACGGTTTGTAATATGGATTGCCTAGCTATTGAACGGTTTGGTAATATGGATTGCCTAGCTATTGAACGGTTTTGGTAATATGGATAGCCTAGCTGTTGAATGGTTACGTATTATGGATAGACTAGCTATTGAACGATTTGGTAATATGAATAACCTAGCTATTGAACGATTTGGTAATATGAATAACCTAGCTATTGAACGGTTTGGTAATATGGATAGCCTAGCTGTTGAATGGTTACGTATTATGGATAGACTAGCTATTGAACAATTGGTAATATGGATAGCCTAGCTGTTGAATGGTTACGTATTATGGATAGACTAGCTATTGAACGATTTGGTAATATGAATAACCTAGCTATTGAACGATTTGGTAATATGGTGAAAGTGAAACGACTCCTAGTGAAACGACTCCTAGTGAAACGACTCCTAGTGAAACGACTCCTAGTGAAACGACTCCTAGTGAAACGACTCCGCTCATGATGCATGCCGCAAACGACATGTAACAACACCTTGAGAGCATCCGACACAAACCAAAACACCAATAGAAATGTAACAACAGCAAAAAATATTTTCATTATTGGATAGAGACTTGTGATTCAATCAAAGCAGTCGAGCATGGTCAACACCATTCATTTTAGAGTGACGATCAATCATAACACACTAAATTGTACCATATATAAAATATATATTTTTATATATATATTTTTTTTTAATGCAAACTAGCTCAAGAATAATTGAAACTTGACAAATAATCCAATGAAATATGATAATTTGCTGGTTTAAAAGACGAGCAAAAATATTGTTCATGTGCAGGCTACTGCGAAAATCTCTCCGTCTCAGACTGTAACGATCTTCGTCTGGAGAAAGAGAGGAGGACCAAAGCGCAGCGTGGTAAGTGTTCATGATGAATATTTAATAGAACAAACTGAACACTGAGATACAAAACAATAAATTTAACGAACGAAAACCGAAACAGCTCCGTGTGGAACACACAGACACGGAAGACAACCACCCACCAAACCCAGGTGAAAAAAGGCTACCTAAGTATGATTCTCAATCAGAGACAACTAACGACACCTGCCTCTGATTGAGAATCATACCAGGCCAAACGAAAAAAACAACATAGAAACACAAACCTAGATAACCCACCCAACTCCCGCCCTGACCATACTAAAACAAAGAAATAACAAAATAACTAAGGTCAGAACGTGACACAGACAAAGATGTTTTATTAAACACTGTTACTCAGCTCAGTCGCGACTCGCGAAGAGGAAGAACTTTGGAGGTGGGTGGTAACATTAAAATTAAACCCAGTCCTGAAAAGGAATGTAGTGTTAAGAGCATTAGCCCGTCATAGGGTACACACACAGCATTGCCACTGAAAAGTTGCCACTTCGGATTTCCCACTTCAAACCCAAATACATCATACTTTGACAAAAACAACTACTTAAACTACTTCTCTCTCTTCCTCTTAAAACAACTACTTAAATCCTTGTGCAACATCATGGTTAAGCTATGGTCATTGTCTTTCAGCTGAAAAAAAGGGAATTTCCGCTCTAGTGGGCATTTAAAGCAAAATCTCAAGGATCTAGCCGAGCTAGATCCACACACACAGCCTCTCTCTCACACACACACACACACACACACAAACACAGCCAATGAAAACTTTAGCTAATGTTTCTTTAACTTTGTTTCTGGTCTAATGCCTCGTTAGCCGCAGATCATCTGGACTAGGTATACAGCCAGCCCATCTGTCCGTCTGTCTGGGAATATCTGTCTGTCAGGCTAGCTAGCTGGCTGGCTCTACAGCAGTTTAACTGTTCTGCTCAGCCTGCAGCCAAACTGTGGTTATAATCTAGATGATTTTATAGTATCAACCTTCCTAACCTCATAAACAGATCCGCACAGCAGTCACTCCTCTCTGGCTGTCGCTCTATTTCTCTATTTCTCTCTCTTCCTCTCTTCTCTCTCTCCCACTCTTTCTTCATCTCCCTCCCTCCCTCCCTGGCATCGTGCGGCCAGGCCTTATCTAGTTTGTGACACTATCGGGTGTTTGGGAAAGATAAGCTGCATTTGCATACGTGTTAATTTATTCACTATTTTGTTGCTGATAATTCTCCTGTAGATGAACTTCCTGTTTTACGTACATTCACTGAAAACCTGCATCAACACATATTAAAAGTACCGACCTTTACATGTAGCCTAATTTTGGTAATCTAATAGCCTAACCACCGATCAAACAACATTATGGACATGAGATAGAGACAGAGAGAGAGAGAGAGAAGACAGTAAATCTCAGTAAGACCAAAATAATGGTGTTCCAAAAAAGGTCCAGTCGCCAGGACCACAAATACAAATTCCATCTAGACACCGTTGCCCTAGAGCACACAAAAAACTATACATACCTTGGCCTAAACATGAGCGCCACAGGTAACTTCCACAAAGCTGTGAACGATCTGAGAGACAAGGCAAGAAGGGCATTCTATGCCATCAAAAGGAACATAAAATTCAACATAACAATTAGGATCTGGCTAAAAATACTTGAATCAGTTATAGAACCCATTGCCCTTTATGGTTGTGAGGTCTGGGGTTCGCTCACCAACCAAGAATTCACAAAAATGGGACAAACACCAAATTGAGACACTGCATGCAGAATTCTGCAAAAATATCCTCAGTGTACAACGTAGAACACCAAATAATGCATGCAGAGCAGAATTAGGCCGATACCCGCTAATTATCAAAATCCAGAAAAGAGAGCCGTTAAATTCTACAACCACCTAAAAGGAAGCGATTCCCAAACCTTCCATAACAAATCCATCACCTACAGAGAGATGAACCTGGAGAAGAGTCCCCTAAGCTAGCTGGTCCTGGGGCTCTGTTCAGAAACGCAAACACACCCCACAGAGCCCCAGGACAGCAACACAATTAGACCCAACCAAATCATGAGAAAACAAAAAGATAATTACTTGACACATTGGAAACAATTAACAAAAAAACTGAGCAAATTAGAATGGTATTTGGCCCTAAACAGAGAGTGGCAGAATACCTGACCACAAACTTAAGGAAAGATTTGACTATGTACAGACTCAGTGAGCATGGCCTTGCTATTGAGAAAGGCTGCCGTAGGCAGACCTGGCTCTCAAGAGAAGACAGGCTATGTGCACACTGCCCACAAAATGAGCTTGAAACTGAGTTGCACTTCCTAACCTTCTGCCCAATGTATGAACATATTAGAGACACTGTCAGGTGTCACTGTGCAGCAGGTAGGACGGAGTCAGGCACAGCACACAGGACTGAGTAAAAACGTACTTTACTCACAATAACAACAAAACTAATTCCACGCAGGGAAACAATAATCCAGCTCACAGACAATGCGAACACTTAACAACGAACAAACACGCACAAAACCATGTGGGAACCAGAGGGTTAAATAGGGAATAAATAATAATGTGATGAAAACAGGTGTGTACAATAAAGAGAAAACAAATGGACAATGAAACATAGATCGTGGCGGCTAGAAAACCGGTGACGTCGACCGCCGAACGCCGCCCGAACAAGGAGAGGCACCAACTTCGGCGGAAGTCGTGACAGACACATATTTCCCTCAGATTACACAGATCCACAAAAACTTCGAAAACAAACCCGATTTTGATAAACTCCCATATCTGCTGGGTGAAATACCACAGTGTGCCATCACAGCAGCAATATTTGTGACCTGTTGCCACAAGAAAAGGTCAACCAGTGAAGAACAAACACCATTGTAAATACAACCCATATTTATGCTTATTCATTTTCCCTTTGTACTTTAACCATTTGTACATCGTTACAACACTGTATATACATATGACATTTGTAATGTCTTCATTATTTTGGAACTTATGTGAGTGTAATGTTTACTGTTTATTTCATTTTTATTGTTTATTTCACTTTTGTATATTATCTACCTCACTTGCTTTGGCAATGTTAACATATTTTTCCCATGCCAATAAAGCCCCTTGAATTGAATTGAGAGAG
>NW_019944732.1:69726-78966 GCF_002910315.2 Salvelinus sp. IW2-2015
CGTGAGAGCGAGAGCAGAGGCGATTGAGAGAGAGAGACAGAGACGGTGGGATAAGAGAGATCGAGGGAGAATGAGAGAGATAGAGAGAGCAACACAGAGAGAAGAGCAAGAGAGAGACGAGAGCCGAGAGAGAGGAGAGAGAGAAGAAGAGAGAGAGAAGAGATGGAACGAAGACAGCGAGAGAGATTCTGGGGAAGAAGAGAAACAGCCGCGCCCGAGAGAGAGAGGGAAGCCTGAGCGACGAGAGAGGAGGAAGAGAAAGAACGAGAATGAGAGAGGAGTGGCAAGAGAATGGAAGGAGCGGAGAGCGGAAGAGAGCGAGACGAAGAGAGACAGATAGAGAGAAGAAGGGAGTGGGAAGTTGAGAGAGGAAGGTACAGAAGGAGCCGATCCAGAGAAAGAGAATGAGTAGAGCCGGTCGAGAGACGAGAAGACAGAGAAGAGAAGAGAAGAGAGAAAAGAGAGGAGAGAGACGATGAAGCCGACGAGAGGGAGAAGAGGCGAGAGAGAGAAGGAAGAGACGAAAGGGAGAGAGAAGGAGAGGACGAAGCCGAGCCCAGCGACACAGAGAGACGGCAGACGCGAGGAACCGAGACGAAAGAATGGGGAGAAAGAGAGAGGAGAGAGAGAGAGAGAGAGAGAGAGAGAGAGAGAGAGGAAGAGAGAGATGGAGCGCGACAGAGAGCACATTGGGCTCCTGAGTTCTCCTGAAAAAATCTAGATTAGAGTTGGAAAAAATTTAGAAAACATTAATTGTTTGCAAGGACTTATACAGGTATACTAACCTCAACATCAAACCTTCAAATCAAAATCACAATTCCAGACCTAAAAGCTTGATTTGGACTATTACTACCAAAGACATCAAGAAATAACCTCTAACAAACCAAACCTGCCGAAGAAACACAGCGGAACCTGGAAAATACATCCATCACAAGACTGAGTGAGTAATATTCAGACCGAAGCCTACTTCTGAACGCTAAAAGCAGAAGACAATGTTATATAAAGCTTAATAAATCAGGCTAACAAAGCACCAAGCTGCTAGGAAGAAACTGACCTGATCACATTAGCACTTAACTGTGAAGAGAGAAGTGAAAACTCTTAGCAGCCTAACAATGGCAGGAGAGTTCCACACCCCCCCCCCCCCCCCCCCCCCACACACACACATGTAGAGGTTAGTAGAATACACGTACCCCATGTATAATAAAAAATAATATCGCGAAGGTTTAAGTACAAAATAGCTCCTCAAGAACAATCCAGAGACACATTTGCTTACTGCTACAAAGAGGGAATGTAAGCAACTTAATTTTCCACACAGAACCATCCCCTGGCATGGCACAGTGCAATAAGATCACACTACCCCTATGTCAAGAGAGAGGGTATTGCCCAGGGTGGAAACTCAGAATACTAGACATTGAAGGATATTGAACAACCTCTTCAACCGTGTACAAGTTGGGACAGTAATGGGTGCAGGACATCCTCATGCAGTTCCAGCAGGACTTTCGGGATTAAGACAGAGCACAGCAGGAAATCTCTCTCTCTCTGTATTACTCCCCCATCCTGTGTCAGGTTTTGGCCAGGACTGTTCTGGTTTTGTCACTAGATGTCCCCATTGCACCTTTTTTGAACCTTTTTTGTTTTTCCTTGCTCTTTTATTGTTTGCACCTGTAGGTCGTTCCTTGTTTGTATTTAAACCCTGTGGTGTTTCCTCAGTTCTTTGCTCAGTGTTTGTATGTTAGCCAGCCCAGCCCAGACCAGCCCTTTTGTGTGGAACATATAATTTCTCGGATTGGATTTCCAGAGGTTCTCTGGTTTAGTTCTTGGTGTAATTTTTGAGTAGTCGTCTTTTGACGGTTTGTTTTTCCCTGCTGTTTTTTACCACTTTGTGGAGTTTTCTTTGTTTTTTGAGGATATCCATTTTGTGCCTCTTGCTTTATTTTGGACATTGTGGATTTAGATTTTGGCCTGAAGATTTTGTTCTTTAATTAAACCACCATCTCTAGAACTACTGTGTCTGCTCATCTTCTGGGTTCTGCTGATTATTAGTGACTGTTTCTCGCACCGGGGTCCTGACAGAAACACTGAGCCATTAATATGACCCAGAGGCAGCCAGTACCAGGACTTTTTTCCCATGCTGTCCCACCATGGGGACTGCTCCAACGTCACGAAGCTTTGCTCTGGTTCAGCAAGAGGCCTTACTGCGTGGACATTCTCAACGTCTGTCGGAGATGAATGACTTCCATAAAACAGATTTCTGATCAACTTTCTCCTGCAACCGCTCTACTCCAGTTCATCAGATTCAAGTGCCCGTGCAGTTAACCCCTGCTAACCTCGTCGCCGCCGTCCCCAACGGTTCTCAGGTGATCCGAGTGTTGATGTAAGGGGTTTTCACCCAATTTCTCTCTCCTTTCGAGGCTGCACCCTCGTCGTTTCCCACCGACCAGGGAGCGCTCCTGGGTTCCTGCCAAGGACATACTGGACCCTGACCTCATTCGTCAGTTCAGGGCCCTCCACCCTGAGAAGGCTGGTAGGAACGTCAGGAGCCGTTCCTAGGAGGGGGATTCTGTCAGGTTTTGGCCAGGACTGTTCTGGTTTTGTCACTAGATGTCCCCATTGCACCTTTTTTGAACCTTTTGTTTTTTCCTTGCTCTTTTATTGTTTGCACCTGTAGGTCGTTCCCTTGTTTGTATTTAAACCCTGTGTGTTCCTCAGTTCTTTGCTCAGTGTTTGTATGTTAGCACCCAGCCCCAGACCAAGCCTTTTTGTGTGAAACATGTATTTCTCGGATTGGATTTTCCAGAGGTTCTCTGGTTTAGTTCTTGTGTAATTTTGAGTAGTCTTTTGAGGTTTGTTTTTCCCTGCTGTTTTTTACCACTTTGTGGAGTTTTCTTTGTATTTTTGAGGATATCCATTTTGTGCCTCTTGGCTTTATTTTGGACATTGTGGATTTAGATTTTGGCCTGAAGATTTTGTTCTTTAATTAAACCACCATCTCTAGAACTACTGTGTCTGCCTCATCTTCTGGGTTCTGCTGATTATTAGTGACTGTTTCTCGCACCGGGTCCTGACACATCCTGTGTCAGTCTGATCACACCTCTTCAAACTGTCCTGCAGACGAGGATAGTCACCCCCAGCAATGAACACACCCAGGTCCCACAACTGCACTGCTCCTCCATCATTGAGAGGGATACATTCACAGAGCTGGAGAGAGACGTGGTGGAGCTCAGAGAGCTAGTCCACACAATACAAACAGAACAAACCCACAAAACAGACCAGCACAACAACACCCCCCAACAAGACCCGGAGGGCAGGAGGTGGAGATGGACCGCTGTCTGAGAGCTGGCTGCTCTACGGACTGAGGTGAGAGAACTTAAAGAGGAGCGAGGGGAACACATGGCACTGAAGGAGGAGGTGCGAACGCTGAGGTGTGACAGAGAGCAGGTCACTCCCCCAGAGAAGCCAGCAGAACAACCCACCGCAGACCCGGGCCTGAACCCCAACACAACAATGGGACAGGACCCACCAACCCAACATACCCCACCCCCTCATAACAGCTCCCCTGATTGCTCTCTTGACAATCCCCACACATCCACAATCCCCCCACACACAAAAGCCAGAGATTGTGCTCCTCATTGAATCCAATGGCAAATACATTCAAGAGGAAACTTTTCCCCAAACACAAAGTGGCTAAACTCTGGTGCCCAAACACTAGACCCTGGAGCTGTTGTCAGAGGACAAACACTAGACCCTGGAGCTGTTGTCAGAGGACAAACACTAGACCCTGGAGCTGTTGTCAGACCGACCAAACCCCACACACCGCACACCACACCCACACACACACACACACACACACACACAACACACACACACACACACACACACACACACACACCACACACACACACACCACACAACACACCACCACACGCACAACACCAGCACATCACCCACACACACACACGCCACTCAACACAACCATCACACCCACACCCTCAACACCAAACCCCACACACACCACCACACACACACACACACACAACATCACACACACACACACACACCCACACCCACACACACACACACAACCACACAACATCACACCTAACACACCACACACACAACCACCACAACAACACACACACACACACACACACACACACACACACAACACACAACCACACAACACACACACACACCCGCACACACACACACGCCACCACACACCACGCACACAACGCCATCACACCCAAACCACATCACACCACACCTCACAACACGCAAACCCACCACACACACACACACACGACACACACACACACACACACACAACACCACACACACACACATCACCACCACACACACCACACACCTCACACACGCCCAAACCCACCCACACCGCACACACACACGCACCACACACACACACACACACACACACACACACCACACACACACACACACCACACACACACAACACACACACACACACACACACACACACCACACAACACACACACACACCCTCCCCCCTCCACACAACACACACACACACACACACAACACAATCCCACCCCCACACCCCACCCCCCACACACACACACACACACACACACACACACATCACACCTCACTCCCCCCCTCCACACCACACTACACACACACACACACACAATCACACCCCACACCCCCCACCACACACACACACCACAACACCACCACACAACACAACAACACGCACATCACACCACAAACCCCCCACCAACAACACTCACATGCACAAACAGGAATAAAGCAGTCCTTTCCAACGTTCTTTGAACCTGAAACAAACCAGATCTTAATCGTAATGATCCCCAAATTATAAGAGGAGGGAGGGATGTAGGTAATCAACGAGAGGCAGGAGGAGAGATATGAGGGAGAGGAAGGAGAGAATGAAGGGAGGAGAGAATAGATGACGAGATCGACGGAAGAATAGTGAGATCGGAGGAGAATGAGATAATGGAGAGGGAGTTATGAGAAATGAGAGAAGGAGAAATGAAATCAGATGGAAGAGGAGGAGGTAGTATCCTGAGCGTGAGAAGAGAAGATTATGAGGAGAAAAAGAGGAAAGATGGAGATTAGAGAGCGCGAGAACGCATAGAGATGAAAAGGAAAGAGAAGGGAGATAGATGATAGAGGAACGAGGGAGAGATTCATAGTGATGCACCAATTGTAAGTTTTCTCCTTGCCCATCAGACCGTTGCCTACATCACTTTAAATGCACTGTTAATATATTACAATAGGAATCGTTCAAAGGACTCCTCAGGATAGAGCAAAGAGGACGCGATGAGGGAACGCGCAAGAGCAGGGGACCGAGATCGATACGATCAAGGGTGGAATTACGAGATATTCTGGGACCACGCTCGACTATGAGCACAGATCGGAGAGAGACCGGAGGCAACTACGGAGATAGTGAGGAGAGCTGAGAACGGCGCTTAGAATCCCGACTATGGGCAGGACCAGAAATGGCGATATAGAGCGACGGCAGACAACAAGATAGATCTAGCAGATAACTCTTAGAAGGGGGAGGGTAGAAAATAAGCCCGGCGGAACCTCCCCCACCCCCTACCGCAACCAAACCACATCTCCCCCTCCAGATGAAAAGGACACTGTCTCTAGCACCTCAAGAATAAACATTGATAGAGATGTGAGAAAATGGAGACGGAAGAGATGAGAAGCTTAAAGGACATGAGAGCGCTAAGAGAAAAAGTGGATATGGATAGAATTACAAAGATAATGCACGGAAACAAATGCGAACATTATATCCATTTATAATAGCACTGTCTCGCCCTATTTCTCTGCATGCAAATATGTGTTTAAACTTTACACGTCGTAAATATTGCAGAAATCTGCATCGAGTCTCATTCAAAATAGTTGTCCAATCTTGATTCTTTTGTAGCGGACAACAAAACCTCACAACCATCCATCACGGACAGGGTTTACTGACTCCCATTTTATTTTATGTCAGTACTATTGTCTTGTACCTCTATCCTGATCGATAGCACGCATCCTCTTCACCTTGTCTCCTCATCTCAACTTGAGACTTCTTGGTCGTATAGCCACCTATGATATATTTTTATAGATATGTCTCGGGCGAAATTCCTGCTAATGTCTGTTTCACCCTCGACCCTGACACATATGGGAACATGCCGATCATCGCGATCATGCTTAAAGGCATTTCCTATACGCCAATTAGCCATTTGTCGACTATTTCAATAATAAATTCATTGGATACCATCAACACCCAGGCTGTGCGTTTAGGTTCTGTATCTTTTCTGTAGATACCAACCACATCAATCATGAATTGCGACCTCCATGTTTCCGCTGCTCATATCTTCATTCTTCTAAATTTCGTATGTCAATGCTAGATCTCGATCTACTAGCGCTTGTCTATCCATGCTTCAGCGAACAACACATCAGCACATTGACAACGGCACTATCCCTCATACATCCCATTATTGCTTCACTCTTCCTCTTTTGTTTCTTCTTTTCTTAGTTGCTCTTGCAATATCCTTAACCAACCGTGTCCTTAAGCTATGACCTCAGGTTCAATTACAGTTGAGCTCATTTTATCTTTCACTCTGTTCACTAATTGTATTCTCTTCTCTTATTTCAGCCTATCTTAGTCTTCTGGGTCTCATGTTCTTGCTGGACAGTTCTCAATTCTTTTTATTTTGCATTCTCATCAAATTATTTCTTCATTGTTTAATTAGTCTTAAGTTCTTATGTATCTTTCTAATATTAAGATAAGAATCTGCTAAGCTCCCGCTATTTCACCCCGTATTTCTCCTGCCGTTTATCCAACGCTTCACATCTCTCATCCCATCGAACCTCTATCCAGACAAAAACTTAAAGGGTAAAAATGCATTTGTTATAGCCCACTTGTTTTAGGTAAAATCCACCACGCACCTCTCACTCACTTGCCAACTCTAAAAACCCATACCTTAAATCGTAACCGTACTTCTGCTTTCCTATCGTGAAACATGCTCCTGATTTAACCATGTAATCGCTCGTTAACTCCCAGGCGTAAAATTTCCTGTCGATAAACTTACTTAGGTTACAATAAGTTGTCCTAACTGGTGCAGTCCATCGCGCAATTCGCCTACTGCCGCTTCCTGAAATTCCAGTGCCATTATAGTCTCAACACAATTGTGGTGTAAACCTACCAATGGTTCCCTCCCCCGAGTCCCCTAACCCAATATCGAACATATCCCGATATCCAGACCCTTCAGTACGTCTTTTAATATCCAGTTCGTTTTTTTGTGTTAGTGTGTATTATAAGTATAATATCTTAAGAACCATAAAGCGAGTAGACAATAGTCACCCCTAAGGTACGTTTAGAGATCCCCCTGGCTAGCTGTCGTCTGCTCCATATACTGAATCAGAGTCACTCTGATACTCAGTACAATCTATCGCGCCACTCAACATTCTTTATACGCGCTCCCCCTCTAGTATGAAATCATCTCACTCCTCATCCGTTAAAGTAGATCTATTGGGGATTATAATAGGAATCACCGACTTTCAATGACCAGGTATTTTCAAGATTCTTACCTTCAAAGTCTACATTTCCCTCACCAAGATGCGTCATTAAACTAGTCTCACCTTTCCGGGATTGTCCTGTGCTTCAAATATAGCGCGGTGACTACAGATCAGCAATGTTGGCCATTTATACCAGCCTGGAAATAATCAAAACAAGACACACAAGATACATCAATCCACATCCATTGGAACATAAAGGCTTTTAGCGCATGAAAGAATAAAGGGAAAAACGAATGTAATGTCTAGAATCAGAATACAACCGGAGACAAGAAAAACACCCCCACCACCCAGCCAACCTAAAGCAAGTTCTGCCTAATACACAAACTTAGCATACCCCCTGTTCTTCTCTGTTCACCACTGCATTTTGTGATGACTAAACCCTCTCTGTCACCTAAGCCAACCATATGGGTCCGTCTCTTTAATACCGTGACTTAGGAATCAATGTCTACTTCCAGTTTCATAATGAAAGCCAATTCCTCTCTTAGCCATAAGCAATGACTCAGACCTGTCATAATTCCAAGGTACGATAGTAAAAGCTTTGTTTCATGGTGTGTTAGTCCGAACACTCACTAGTATGAGCAGCCCATGTTGAAGCCTCCTGACTACATACCTATTGGCCAGCTTGCGGGAATGCGGTTCTGGTTTTCACGCACGACGGAGTCCTCATCATGTAGACCTCCTTCTCGCAGGGCGGGCCTTGGCGTGCAGCCAAGAAGATGCACACGGTCTGCATATGGGGGCTAAATAGGCTGCTGGGCTCAGCGGTCTTTCTTGGTGCTCTCCAAGACTGGTTGGATCGTGGCTGCTGATTCTGTTTCTGTGTACCCATCTTTGTTGGTTCTTCGTTGCAGGTCCTTCAGGGGGGGGGTGGGGGGTGGTTTGTATACTGGGAGGAGACGTGTCCTCAATTCACTCCGGGCTCGACATGATGTGACCGTGCTCCCGCTTGCTCAGTTCCACGCGTTGCTACCATACTTCTGGCTCCTTCCTTCAGGATTCTCACATCAAATGTCTGACCTATACCTGAGACTGACCTGGTAAGGGTCAATCAACTTTCTGTCAAATCCAAGCCTGGCTGCAATCTACATCCCTGCTCACCAGACTACCCCACTCCCACTACAGTCAGTCTCCGCAACAATGCTCGAACACACTTCACCTGCTGTATTCGACAACCACGTGAAGTCCCTTCGTGCGCCGTGCCAGGTAGTAAACCACTTGTCTTGGACGTGAAAGAGCTTATTTCCAATCAACTTCTTGAACTGGCTACCCTTCCTGCTGAGGCCTCATTTCATTTGGCTGTCTCGGAATTATGCACGGTCTGGGCCCGTATCTTCCTCTTGACACACTCCTACGTTAGTTGTCCTTCGAAACAGATCCCGGTTCTGGATGTTGTCTCTACAACGCCAGTATTTTGTCCCTATCAACCAGCCAGGTCTATGTTGTCCTCTCACAACTCTCCAGTGGTCTCTTTTGTCCTCTGGACAACCCGCTCCATGTCTATGTTCTTCCTCTTAACGAACAGTCAGCGTCTATCTAGTGTGCTCCCTGCAACCAGCACACGCCACGTTCTAGTATTGCTCCTGACAACCCTCCAGGTCTGTATTGTCTCTAGACTCAACACTCAGTCTATTGTCTTTGACACACCTCCAGCTGTTCAGTTGTCCCCTG
>NW_019944732.1:78991-90901 GCF_002910315.2 Salvelinus sp. IW2-2015
CAAACACTAGACCCTGGAGCTGTTGTCAGAGGACAAACACTAGACCCTGGAGCTGTTGTCAGAGGACAAACACTAGACCCTGGAGCTGTTGTCAGAGGACAGACTAGGGGCCCCCAGACACATCATAATTCACACAGACACAAATGACCTGAGGGCCCAGCAGGAAAGGGTAGCCACAGTACTCAAGGAAGTGATTGAAAAAGCTTCTTCCACTTTCCCCAAAGCACAAGTGGTTATCTCCACCCTGCTACCACGAAAAMACATTCACCTTGCCACCATACAGCAGGTGAATGCAAGCATTTTGCGAGACTGACCCAAAACCGAATGTTTACCTGGCCCACCACTCCACCCTGGACGTGAACAGCCTTTACAACCAGGTCCACCTCTACAAGGTAACAATCACAACTTTTGCAAGAACCCTGAAGGACATCACCCTCAATCGTAGCCCCAACACCTCACACAGGAGCAACAGAGCAACGGACACCCCATCGAGACCAGCGAGACACCCTCCCAGACTTGACAGAACCCCTCCTGAAGGACCTGCAACGAGAGAACCCACACCAAGAGGGCCTACACCCAGACAACAGCATCACCAGCCACATCCCAACCAGCTGAGACTACCCCAAGAAAACCCTGGCCACACCCTATTTAGGCCCCCCCATATCAGACCTGTGCTCCTTCTGCCCACCCCAAGCCCTACGCCCCTGCGACAAGGACCTCAACATGATAGCAGGACACATGCCCAGGTCGTGAGTAGAACAACAGGCCAAACCCCCACTATTACACCCGCCCAAGCCCATCCTGCGACCTAAGAGGTATGTATCAGATGCTCAACATGCTCTGCTCATCACCTACTGTGATGTTCCGGACCTAAACACACACATGGAACACAAAGCTTTTACTATCTCATCCTGGAATATACAAGGTCTGAGGTCATCTGCCTTTGGCCTAAAGAGCAGGAACCTGGACTTCATCAAAGAAACTGGAAATACAGACATTGTCATCCTACAAGAAACACGGTATAAAGGAGACGGACCCACTGGTTGCCCTCTAGGTTACAGAGAGCTGGTAGTCCCATCCACCAAACTGCCAGGTGTGAAACAGAGAAGAAACTCAGGGGGTATGCTAATTTGTTATAGGGCAGACCTAACCCACTCTATTAAATGAGTCAAAACAGGAACACTTTACATCTGACTAGAAAATAATAAGGAAATGATGTCCTCATGTGTGCTACCTATATCCCCCCAATAGAATCCCCATACTTTAACGATGACAGCTTCTCCATCCTAGAGGGGGAGATCGACAATGTTCAGGCCCAGGGACTTGTACTAGTCTCTGGCGACCTAAATGTCAGAACTGGACAAGAACCTGACACCCTCAGCACACAGGGAGACAAACACCTACCTGGAGGTGACATCATTCTCTCCCCCATATGCCCTCCTAGCTACAACTATGACAACATAACCAACAACAACAGGTCCCAACTCCAGCAGGTCTGGATATGCTGGATATGTAGATAGTCTATGGTAGGCTTCGAGGGGACTCCTATGGTAGGTACACACACAGCTCATCTCTGTAGACTACTAATCACTGACCTCAACCCAGAGTCTCTCAGAGCGTTCACAGTCAGCCCACTGACACCCCTATCAGACCACAGCAAAATCACACTGTACTTGAACAGAGCAATACTCAATCATGATGCATCAAAGCCAAAGGAACAGAATAATATTAAGACATGCTTTAGATGGAAGGTGAGTAGTGTGGAAATCTACCTAAAAACAATTAGGCAACAACAAATTCAATACCTTTAAGGCAATTTCCTGGACAAAATGTTCCACTGTAATAGTGAAGGTGTAAACCTGGCAGTAGAAAACCTAAACAGTATATTAGACCTCTCAGCTTCCCTATCAAATCTAAAAATATCAAACATAAAACCAAAGACAATTAACAACAATGACAAATAGTTTGATGAAGAATGCAAAAACCTAAAAAAGAAATTGAGAAACCTGTCCAACCAAAAACATAGAGACCCAGAAAACCTGAGTCTACGCCTCCAACAATACAGAAATACATTACGGAAAAAGAAGGAACAGCACGTCACAAATCAGCTCAATGTAATTGAAGAATCCATAGACTCTAACCACTTCTGGGAATATTGGCAAACACTAAACAAACAACAACACAAAGAATTATCTATCCAAAATGGAGATGTATGGGTAAACCACTTCTCCAATCTTTTTGTCCCTATAACAAAGAACAAACAGCAAAAACACATACATGACCAATTACAAATCTTAGAATCAACTATTAAAGACTAGCAGAACCCACTGGACTCTCCAATTACATTGATTGAACTACAGGACAAAATACAAACCCTCAAACCCAAAAAGGCCTGTGGTGTTGATGGTATCCTCAATGAAATTATAAAATATACAGACCACAAATTCTAATTGGCTATACTAAAACTCTTTAACATCATCCTCTGCTCTGGCATCTTCCCCAATATTTTTGGTCCAGTCGCCAGGACCACAAGTACAAATTCCATCTAGACACCATTTCCCTAGAACATACAAAAAAACTATACATACCTCGGCCTAAACATCAGCACCACAGGTAACTTCCACAAAGCTGTGAACGATCTMAMAGACAAGGCAAGAAGTGCATTCGATGCCATCAAAAGGAACATAAAATTGTACATACCAATTAGGATCTGACAAAAAATACTGGAATCAGTAAAATACCCATTCCCCTTCATGGTTGTGAGGTTTGTTGTCCGCTCACCAACCAAGAATTCACAAAAATTGGACAAACATGAAATTGAGACTCTGCATGCAGAATTCTGCAAAAATTTACACGTGTACAATGTTAAACACCAAATAATGCATGCAGAGCAGAATTAGGCCGAGACCTGCTAATTATCAAATGGGATAAACTGTCTCCCTCCATTTCTCTCCCCTCTGCATCTCTCTTACATCTCATCCCTCCATCCATCTTTCTCCCCTCTCCATCGCTCTCCCGTCTCCTAACTCTCTCCATCTCTCTCCCCTCTCCATCTCTCTCCACTCTCTAACAATCTATCCATCTATCTCCACTCTCCTCCCTCCCTCCATTTTTCTACCCTCCCCCCTCCCTCTATCACTATTATCTTCCCTCCCCCATCTATCTCTGTTATCTTCCCTCCCTCTCTCATATCTCCACTCTCCTTCCTCTATCCATCTAACTCCCCTTTCTTCACTCTCTCCATCTATCTCTATTCTCTTCCCTCCATCTCTCTCCCCTCTCCATCTATCTCCCCTCTCCTCCCACCATCTCTCCATCAATCTCCCATCTCCTCTCTCCCTCTCTCCATCTCGCTCCCATCTCCTCCCTCTCTCCATCGCTCTCCTCTCTTCCCTCTCTCCATCTATCTCCATTATCCTCCCTCTCTCCATCTCTCTCATTTAACATTTAACATTTAAGTCATTTAGCAGACGCTCTTATCCAGAGCGACTTACAAATTGGTGCATTCACCTTATGATATCTCTCCCCTCGCTTCCCTCTCTCCATCTATCTCCCCTCTCCTCCCTCTCTCCATCTCTCTTCCATCTCTCCATCTCTCTCCCCTCTCCTCCTTCTCTCCATCTCTCTCCCCTCTTTTCTCTCCCTCCATCAATCTCCCCTCTCCTTCCTCCCTCTATCAATCTATCTCTCCTCCCTCCCTCTCTCCATTCTAATCTCCATTCTCCTCCCTCTCTCCATCTCTCTCTAATCCCTCCCTCCTCTCCATCTATCTCCATTCTTCCTCCCGATCTCCATCTATCTCTCCTCCGTCGCTCTCTCCATCTCTCTCTCCTCCCCCCTCTCTCCATCTCTCTCCCTCTCCTCTCTCCCTCCATATCTCTCCCTCTCCTCCCTCCTCTCTTCATCTACCTCGCCTCTCCTCCCTCCCTCTCTATAATTGAGGGATCCATTACACCATTAGCCTTCTGGTTATTTTCAGGTTCAAAAAACGTGTGGGAGGAACTGCTTTTTCCTGTTTGTGCATGTGATTGTGTTGTGTGTGGGTGGTTTGTGTGCGTATGTGCGTGTGTGTGTTGTGTGGTGTGTGTGTGTGGGTGTGTGTGTGTGTGTGTGGGGGGTTGGGGTGTGATTGTGTGTGTGTGTGTGTGTGTGTGTGTGGAGGGGGGGGAGTGAGTGTGTGTGATGTGTGCTGTGTGTGTGTGTGTGTGTGTGTGGTGTGTGGGGGGTGTGGGGTGTGGGGTTGATTGTGTGTGTTGTGTGTGTGTGTGTGTGTGTGTGTGTGGAGGGGGGGGAGTGAGTGTTGTGTTGTGTGTGTGTGTGTGTGTGTGTGTGTGTGTGGGTTGTGTGTGACTGTGTGTGTGTGTGTGTGTGTGTGTGTGTGTGTGTGTGTGCTGTGCGTGCGGTGTGTGTGTGCGGTTGTGGTGTGGGTTTGGCGTGTGTGAGGGTTGGGTGTGTGTGTGTGTGTGTGTGTGTGTGTGTGTGTGTGTGTTTTGTGTGTGTGTGTTGGTGTGGGTGTTGTGTGTGTGTGTGTTGTGGCGGGTTGGCGGTGTGGAGGGTGTGGGTGTGATGTGTTGTGGTGTGATGTGCGGCCGTTGGTGTGTGCGTTGTGTGTGGTGTGCGTGTGTGTGTGTGCGTGTGTGTGTGTGTGTGTGTGTGTGTGTGTGTGTGGTGTGTGTGTGTGTGTGTGTGTGTTTTGTGTGTGTGTGGTGTGTGTAGTGTGTGTGTGTGTGTGTGTGCTGTGTGTGTTTGTGGTGTGTGGTGTGTGTGTGTGTGTTGTGTGTGTGTGTGTGTGTGTGTGTGTGTGTGTGTGTGTGTGTGTGTGTGTGTGTGTGTTGGGTCTGTGTGAGGGTCGTGGGTGTATGGTGTTTGGGTGTGATGTGCGTGTGTGGTGTGTGGGTGTGATGTGCGTGTGTGTGCGTGTGTGTGGTGTGTGTGTGTGTGTGTGGTGTGTGTGTGTGTGTGTGTGTGTGTGGTGTGTGTTGTGTGGTGTGTGTGTGTTTGTGTGCGGTGGCTGTGTGTGTGCGGTGTGGTGTGGGTTTGGCGTGTGTGAGGGTGTGGGTGTGTGGTGTGTGTGTGTGTTGTGTGTTGTGTGTGTGTGTGTGTGTGTGTGTGTGTGTGTGTGTGGTGTGGGTTTGGCGTGTGTGAGGGTGTGCGGTGTGAATGTGTTTGTGGGTGATGTGCGGTGTCATGTGTGCGTGTGTGTGGTGTGCGTGTGTGTGTGCGTGTGTGTGTGTTATGTGTGTGTGTGGTGTGTGTGTGTGTGTGTGTGTGTGTGTTGTGTGTGTTGTGTGTGTGTGTGGTTGTAGGTGTAAGTGTGATGTGTGTGTGTGTGTGTTGGGTGTGTGTGTGTGATGTGTGTGTGTGTGTGTGTGTGTGTGTGTGTTGTTGTGTGTGTTGTGTGTTGTGTGTGTGTGTGTGTGTGTGTGTGTGTGTGTGTGGTGTGTGTGGTTGGGTTGGCGTGTGTGAGGGTGTGGGTGTGATGTGTTTGTGGGTGTGATGTGCGTGTGTGGTGTGTGGGCTGTGATGTGCGTGTGTGTGCGTGTGTTGGTGTGGTGTGTGTGGTGTGTTGTGTGTGTGTGTGTGTGTGTTGTGTGTGTGTGTGTGTGTGTGTGTGTTTGTGTGTGTGTGTGGTGTGTGGTGTGTGTTGTGTGTGTGTGGTGTGTGTGTTTGTGTGTTGTGTTGTGTGTGTAGGGGCTTTTACCACAGGTGTATCTGTTCCCACAGACAGATCATATTGCTGAGTAACTGCATTTCACCTAAAATAATCTAACCGGGTCGTTAGAATCAGCCCCTAATGTAGGCCAGTGAGGAGAGAGAGATGGAGGGAGGGAGGGAGGAGAGGGGAGGGGAGAGAGAGAGATGGAGAGGGGAGAGAGATGGAGGGAGGGAGGGAGGGTTTACCAGTCTATCAGTCTACCAGTCTACCAGCCCTTCAGTCTACCCGTCTGATTTTGACACATATTCTATCAAATCTTCACCCTCTCACTCTTTCTTTCTTCACGTCTCCCTGACTTCCTCTCCCTGACTTCCTCTCCCTTGTGTAGAGAGAGAAGTCGGTTCTGTGCTCAACTAAGGCTGAGAAAGTCAGTGAATAAATCCCAGTGTTGCCAGTCTCCCCAGAGAGCAGAGCGTGTCTTGCATGGTAAGCAGCAATAACATATTTATTAAGGCTTATACTCACTGAAAATGGCCATAGCAAACTTTAAAGGGCAGCTGAATTCAAAGCTAACTTCTCTAATTGAAAACAGCCGATGTTGCATCGATATTAGTCTGAAACTTTGATTGTGGTGTAAAACTACTAAATAGCATCATTTTGGTGATAAAGTCAGTATCTTCCAAACTGAGATTTGCGAGATTTAGCAGTAACGTTCCTAGATCCTTATTTAACGGTTTTGTTTTGATTTCAACCATGCCCTCTTACCCACTAGTACAGAATGGTAACGCCTATGGAGAATTGTCATGCACGGAGAAACAGCTCTATCKAATCACCTCCAGACAGTCAAATCAAATCAAGCTTTATTTATAGATATGAATGCAACGCACAGGAAAAAAACATGAATACAAAAATAAGGGAAAATAAAAATATGTACTACACATCAAACATAAGAGTATCAAAAACTAAAGAATAACAATAAAAACTGAAAGACTAAAAAACACCCTGAGGAAAAGCAAAGCTCAAAAGGTGTGTTTAAAGATCTCTTTTAAATATGTCCACAGTTTCAGCCCCCCTCAGGTTCTCTGGCAGGCTATTCCAGAGGCTGGGGGAATAATAACTGAAGGCTGCCTCTCCATCCCTCTTGGTCCTGGGCTTTGGGAGAGTTAAAAGGCCAGAGGACCTGAGGGACCTACTGGGTACATAACTTAAAAGCATGTCTGATATGTAATGTGGTGCACAATCGTGGATTGATTTCAAAACCAATAGAAGAATCTTAAAATGAATTCTAAAACTCACAGGCAGCCACTGAAGAGACTTTAAAACCGGTGTAATGTGTGTTCTCCGTCTGGTCTTGGTCAGTACCCGTGCTGCAGCATTCTGTATGTTTTTCAGTTGACCAGTGGCTTTCTTGGGTAGACCAGACAGGAGAGCATTACAGTAGTCAAGCCTGCTTGTAATAAAAGCATGGATGAGTCTCTCTGAGAGAGAAATGGCCGCTCCTTGGCAATGCTCCTCGGYTGGTAAAATGCAGTTTTGGTCACATTCCTATAATGACACCTAGCTGAGACAGACCTGCCCGTTACACCTCGCCTTGTACTTGTTTACATAACACAACACGATGTTGCCAAGGTTATATTGAAAGAACATATGCTGAGGTGTTTGATAGTGACCAGTCTGTTTGGGGCAAAATGACAATTGACACGGTGCCAAAATTCTAAACCCATTCGCAAGCATCTTGTGTCCCACCGCAAACATGTTGTGTCCCACCGTAAACATGTTGTGTCCCACCTCAAACATGTTGTGTCCCACCGCAACACGCACAATGGTTGTGTCCCCCACCCTCCAGCATGTTGTGTCCCACCTCAAGCATGTTGGTGGTCAGACCATAACATCTTTGTCCACTCAAGGCATGTTGTTCACTCCAAAAGCAATGTTTTGTGCCCACCATCAAACAGATTGTTTGTGTCCACACGCGGCAGGCCTATGTTTTGGTGTCCCCACCGTAAACTGTTTTGGTCGACCGAACGGCATCCCAAAACCACATGTTGTGTCCGACGGTAAACATGGTTTTGTCCACCGGGGCAAACCATGTTTGTGTCGCCACTAAACATGTTGTGTCCCCGACCTCTAAACATAGTTGTTGTCCGACCGCTACCATGTTGTGGGTGCCCCACAGCAAGCACTGTTGTGTCCTGACCGTAAACAGATGTTGTGTTGGTCCCACCGACATAAGCATGTTGTGTCGGCCACGCGAAACATGGTTGTGTCCACCGAACTGGTCCGGCACCAACAATGTTGTGTGCGCCCCCGTACGAACATGTTGTTGTCCCACCCGCAAACATGTTGTGTCCCACCGTAAACATGTTGTGTCCACCTCAAAGCATGTTGTGTCCCACCTCACAAGATTGTGTCCCACCGCAAAGCATGTTGTGTGCCCCACCTCAAGCATGTTGTGTCCCACCTCAAGCCATGTTGGTGTCCCACGAACATGTTGTGTCCCAGCCGCAACAATGTTGTGTCCAACCGCAACATGTTTGTTGTCCCACCCAAAGCATGTTGTGTCCGCACCTCAAGCATGTTGTGTCCCACCGCAAACATGTTGTTGTCCCCACGCTAAGCATGTTGTGTCCCCCCACGCATGTTTGTGTCCCGACCCAAGCATGTTGTGTCCCACCGCAAGCCATGTTGTGTCCCCCGCAAAGCATGTTGTGTCCCCACCGCAAACATGTGTCTGTGTCCCACCGTAAACATGTTGTGTCCAGCCGTAAGCATTGGTGTCCCACCGCAACATGTTGTGTCCCACCGTAAACATGTTGTGTCCCACCGTCAAGCATGTTGTGTCCCACCGCAAAGCATGTTGGTGTCCCCACCGCAACATGGTTTTGTGTCCCACCCAGCAATGTTGTGGTCCCACCGCAGGTCAAAACATGTTGTTCCCACCTCAAACATGTTGTGTCCCACCGTCAAACATGTTGTGTCCCACCGCAAGCATGTTTTGTGTCCACCGCAAACATGGTTGTGTCCCACGCAGCATGTTGTGTCCCACCGCAAACATGTTGTGTCCCACCTGCAACATGTTGTGTCCCACCTAACATGTGTGTCCCAGCAACCATGTTGTGTCCACCTCACAATGTTGTGTCCCACCGGCAAACAATGTTGTGTCCCACCCAACATGTGTGTCCACCGAAACTGTTGTGTCCACCCAGCATTGTTGTGTCCACCTCAAACATGTTGTGTCCCACTCAACATGTTGTGTCCACGCAAAAATGTTTGTCCCACCGGCAAACATGTTGTGTCCACCGAAACATGTTGTGTCCCACCTCAAGCATGTTTGTGTCCCACCTCAAGCATGTTGTGGTCCCACCGGGGCAAAACATTGTTTGTGTCCCACCCAAGATGTTGTGTCCCAAAACCTCCAAGCAATGTTGTGTCCCACCTCAAGCATGTTGTGTCCACCTCAAGCATGTTGTGTCCCCACTCAAAACATGTTGTGGTCCCATCTCCCACCCTCAAAACATGTTGTGTCCCACCTCAAGCATGTTTGTGTTCCCAACCTCGCAACATGTTGTGTCCACCGGCAAACATGTTGTGTTCCCACCGCAAAGCATGTTGTGTGCCCACCTCAAACATGTTGGTGTCCCACCGCAAACATGTTGTGTCCCACGCAAAGCAGTTTGTGTCCCACCGAAAGCATGTTGTGTCCCCCACTCCACGTTAAACATGTTTGTTGTCCCACCTCAAACATGTTGTGTCCCACCTCAAGCATGTTGTGTCCACCCAAACATGTTTTTGTGCCCACCGGTCAAACATGTTGGTTCCACCGCAAACATGTTTGTGTCCCACCTCAAGCATGTTGTGGTCCCTCAGTCAAACCTTAATGTTTGTGTCCCACCTCAAGCATGTTGTGTCCCACCGCAGGAAAGCATGTTGTGTCCCACCGTCACACATGTTGTGTCCCACCAAACATGTTGTGTCCCACCCAACAATGTTGTGCCCACCAAACATGTTGTGTCCCACCCTCAAAGCATGTTGTGTTCCCACCCAAAGCATGGTTGGTGTCCCACCGGCAAGCATGTTGTGTCCCACCGCGGAACATGTTTGGTCCACCACAAAATGTTGTGGTCCCACCCTAAAGCATGTTGTGTCCCACCGCAAGCATGTTGTTGTCCCACTGTCCACCAGCCATGTTGTGTCCCACCGGCAACATGTTGTGTCCACCGCAAACATGTTGTGGTCCCACGCAAACATGTTGTGTCCCACCTCAAACATGTTGTGTCCCACCTCAAAGCCATGTTGTGTCCCAGCCGCAAGCATGTTTGTGTCCCACCGCAAAACTGTTGTGTCCCACCGCAAACATGTTGTGTCCCAACCTCAAGCATGTTGTGTCCCACCGATACATGTTGGTGTCCCACGGCAACATGTTGGTCCCACCTCAAACATTGTTTGTGCCCACCTCAAGCATGTTGGTGTCCCACCGCAACATGTTGTGTCCCCACCATTGCCAAAACATGTTGTGTCCCACCCTCAAGCAATGTTGGTCCCACCGCAAACATGTTGTGTCCACCTCAAGCATGTTGTGTCCCACGTTGCCCCCAACATGGTTGTGTCCCACCGTAAACATGTTGTGTCCCAGCACGGGCAAACCATGTTGTTGTCCCACCGACATGTTGTGTGGTCCCACCGAAGCTGTTGTGTCCGACCCAAAGCATGTTGTGTCCACGCAAACATGTGTGTCCACCTCAAGCATGGTGTGTCCCACCTCAAGCATGTTGTGTCCCACCTCAAGCAAATGGTTGTGTCCCACCGCAAGCATGTTGTGTCACCGTAAAATGTTGTGGTCCACCTCAAGACATGTTGTGTCCCACCCAAACATGTTGTGTCCCCCGTAAACCGCATGTTTGTGTCCACCTGCAAACATGTTGTGTCCCACGCAAACGTGTTGTGGTCCCCACCGTAAACATGTTGTGTCCCACCTAAACATGTGTGTCCACCGGGTTAAACAGTTGTGTCCCACCTCCAAACATGTTGTGTCCCACCTCAAGCTATGTTGGGTCCACCGCAAACATGTTGTGTCCCACCGTAAACATGTTGTGTCCCACCGTGAAACATGTTTGTGTCCCAACCTCAAACATGTTGTGTCCCACCGTAAACATGTTGTGGTCCCACCACAAAGCATGTTGTCCTCACAGTTGTGTCCCACCAAACATGTTGTGTCCCACCGCTCAAACATGTTGTGTCCCACCTCAAACATGTTGTGTCCACCGTAAACATGTTGTCCCCTCAACATGTTGTGTCCCACCGCAAACATGTTTGTGTCCCACCGCAAACATGTTGGTGTCCCACCCAAACATGTTGTGTCGCCACCTAAACATGTTTGTGTCCCACCGTAAACATGTTTGTGTCCCCACCGCAAACATGTTGTGTCCCCCGCAAACATGTTCAGTAAGCATGTTTGGTCCCACCGCAAAACATGTTTGTGTCCCACCGGCAAACATGTTGTTGTCCCACCGCAAACATGTTGTGTCCCACCGGTCAAACCATGTTTGTGTCCCACCGTCAACATGTTGTGTCCCACCGTAAACAAATGTTGTGTCCCACCGCAAAGCATGTTGTTGTCCACCGCAAACAATGTTGATGTCCCAACCTCAAGCATGTTGGTGTCCACCTCCAAGCATGTTGTGTCCCACCGCACAACATTGTTGTGTCCACCTCAAAAGCATGTTGTGTCCCCACCTCAAAAGCAGTTGGTGTCCCCACCTCAAGCATGTTGTGGTCCACCGCAAGCATGTTGTGTCCCACCCCGCAAACAGTGTCTGTGTCCCACCGTAACATGTTGTGTCCCCAACCTCGTTAAAACATGTTGGTGTCCCCCACCGGCACATGTTTGTGTCCCACCCCGCAAACATGTTGTGTCCCACCATCAAACCATCGTTGTGTCCCACCGTAAACATGTTGTGTCCCACCTCAAACATGTTGTGTCCCACCACAAACATGGTTTTGGTGTCCCACCGCAAACATGTGTGTTCCCACCGTCAAAAACATGTTGTGGTCCCCACCCGTAACATGTTGTGTCCCACCTCAAACATGTTGTGTCCCACCACAAAACTATGTTGTGTCCCCCGCAAACAGTAAGGTTGTGTCCGACAGGCCGTCAAAGTCGCACGATGGTTGTCGTTCCCACCATCGTAAAACATGTTGTGTGGTTCCCACCTGCAAACCAAAAAGCACATTTCACAGCCTAGATTGTAAATTCG
>NW_019944732.1:90926-97587 GCF_002910315.2 Salvelinus sp. IW2-2015
TCCCACCGCAAGCAGTGGTCCAGAAATTGTGTCCCACCGAAACATGTTGTGTCCCACCTCAAACATGGTGTTCCACCGTAACATTTTGTGTCCCACCGCAGCATGTTGTGTCCCACCGCAAGCATGTTGTGTCCCACCCGCAAAGCATGTTGTGTCCCACCGCTAAGCATGTGTGGTCCCACCTCAAGCATGTTGTGTCCCACCGCCCAACATGTTGGTCCACCGCAAGCATGTTGTGTCCCACCGCAAACATGTTGTGTCCCACCTCAAGCATGTTGTGTCCCACCGCAAACATGTTGTGTCCCACCGCAAAGCATGTTGTGTCCTCACCTCAAGCATGTTGTGTCCCACCGCAACATGTTGTGTCCCACCGCAAGGCCATGTTGTGTCCCACCGCAAACATGTTGTGTCCCACCGTCAACATGTTGTGTCCGCACCCAGCTGTGTCCCACCGCAAACATGTTGTCCCAATGTGTCCCACCCAACACTGTTGTGTCCCACCTCAAGCATGTTGTGGTCCCACCGCAAGCATGTTGTGTCCCACCGCACAGATATCATGTTGTGTCCCACCTCAAACATGGTTGTGTCCCACCTCAAGCATTGTTTGTGTCCACCGCAAACATGTTGTTCACGACGTTGTTCCCACCGCAAAGCATGTTGTGTCCCACCGTAAACATGTTGTGTCCCACCGCAAACATGTTGTGTCCCCTCAAACATGTTGTGTCCCACCGTAAACATGTTGTGTCCCCACCAACAGAATGTTGTGTCCCACCTCAAACATATGTTGTGTCCCACCGCAAACATGTATGTGTCCCACCACAAGATGTTGTGTCCCACCAGCATAGCATGTTGTGTCCCCACCGTAAACATGTTGTGTCCCACCCAAGACATGTTGTGTCCCACCGCAAGCATGTTTGTCCCACTCAACATGTTGTGTCCACCACAGAATGTTGTGTTCCCACCGGCAAAGCATTGTGTCACCGTAACATGTTTGTTCCCACCCAGAGCATGTTGTGTCCCACCGCATGGTCCGCAAGCATGTTGTGTCCACTCAAGCATGTTGTGTCCCACCGAAACAATGTTGTTCCCACCGCAAGATGTTTGCTGTTCCCAGCAAACATGTTGTGTCCCACCTCAAGCATGTTGTTCCCACCGCCAGAACAACATGTTGTGTCCCACCTCAAGCATGTTGTGTCCCACCCGCAAAACATGTTGTGTCCCACCTCAAGCATGTGTGTCCCACCTCAACATGTTGTGTCCCACCGCAAACATGTTGTGTCCCCACCTCAAGATGTTGTGTCCCCACCTGCAAACATGTTGTGTTCCCAACCTCAAGCATGTGTGTCCCACCGTAAACATGTTGTGTCCCACCTGCAACATGTTGGTGTCCCACCGCCAAACATGTGTGTCGCCCACCTGCACAAACATGTTGTGTCCCACCTCAAGCATGTTGTGCTCCACCTCAAGCATGTTTTGTCCCACCGGCAAACATGTTGTCCCACCCAACATGTTGATGTCCCCACCTCAAGCATGTTGTGGTCCCACCTTAAAGCATGTTGTGTCCCACGCAAACATGTTGTGTCCCAACCAAAACATGTTGTGCCCACCTCAAACATGTTGTGTCCCACCCTCAAAGCATGTTGTGTCCCAGCCGCAAACATGTTGTGTCCCACCGCAAACATGTTGTGTCCCACCGCAAAGCAGTGTTGTTGTCCCACCGTGTTTCAACATGTTGTGTCCCACCGCAAACATGTTGTGTCCCACCCAAACATGTTGTGTCCCACCGAAAACATGTTGTGTCCCACCGTAAACATGTTGTGTCCCACCTCAAACATGTTGTGTCCCACTCAAACCATGTTGTGTCCCACCGAAACATGTTGTGTCCCACCCAAACATGTTGTGTCCCACCGAAACATGTTGTGTTCCCAACCTCAAGCATGTTGTGTCCCAGCTCAAAATGTTGTGTCCCACCTCAACATTTGGTGTCCCACTCAACATGTTGTGTTCCCCACGCAACACATGTTGTGTCCCACCGCAAACATGTTGTGTCCCACCTCAAACATTTTGTCCCACGCAAGATGTTTGTCCCACCTCAAGCATGTTGTGGTCCCACCTGCAAGCATGTTGTGTCCCACCGTAAACATGTGTGTGTCCCAGCCGCAGAAACATCGTTGGTGTCCCACCTAACATGTGTGTCCCACCGCAACATGTTGTGTCCCACCGCAAGATGTTGTGTCCCACCGCAACATGTTGTCCACGTAACAGTTGTGTCCCACCGCAAACATGTGTGTCCCACCTGCAAAGCATGTGTGTCCCACCTCAAGGACATGTTGTGTCCCACACCAAGCATGGTTGTGTCCCACCGCAAGCATGTTGTGTCCCACCGTCAAGCATTTGTTCCCATGTTGTGTCCCACCGCAAACATGTTGTGTCCCCCGCGGCGAAAACATGTTGTGGTGTCCCACGCCAAGCATGTTGTTGTCCCACCTGTAAACATGTTGTGTGCTCACCTGCAAACGAATGTAAAATGTGTCCCACCGTAAACATGTTGTGTCCCACAACTCCAAGACATGTTGTGTCCCACCAATATGGTGGGGTCCCACCGTAAACATGTTGTGTCCCACCGCAAAACATGTTGTGTCCAGCCTAAACATTAATTGTTGTCCCAACCTCAAACATTGAATGTTGTGTCCCACTCGTAAACATGTTGTGTGTCCCACCCACAAGCCATGTTGTGTCCCACCGTAACATGTTGTGTCCCACCCAAACATGTGTGTTTCCACTCAGTTGTGTCCCCCCCAAAACATGTTGTGGTCCCCCACCTCAAACATGTTGTGTGCCACCGGTAAAGCGCATGTTTGTCCCATCGCTCAAACTTGTTGTGTCCACTCGCAAACATGTTTGTGTCCCGACCTTGCATAACATGTTGGGTGTACACGGCAAACAGTGTTCCGCCACCAAACAGTAGATTTCGTGTCCACCTACAAGCATGTTTGGTGTTACCCCACCGCAAAACAAATGTTGTGTCCCCGCAATACCATTTGTCCACCGTAAAGCATGTTTGGTCCCCCGCAAAACTATGTTGTGAGTTCCCCACCGTGCAACACCATGTTTTGTCGAAACATTTGTGTCGCCACCTAGTCAAACATGATTTGTGTCCTCGCAGTCTGTTGTGTCCCACGTAACATGTTGGTGTCCCACCTAAAACCAAATGTTGTAGTACCGCATGTTGTCCACGCAAACACATGTGTGTCCCAACCTCAAGCATGTTGTCAACTCAAGTCAAGTTTCCCCGCAACCTTGGGTACTCAAAAGTCATGTTGTGGTCCCACCTCAAGCATGTGCCCAAACATGGTTGTGTCACGCAACCGTTGTGGTCCCACGCAAACGCGCAGTATCTGGTGTCCCGTACAGTGCCCACGCCGTAAAACATGTTGGTGTACCCCACGGCACATGTGTGTGTCCCACCGCAAACCATGTTGTGTCCCACCATCAACATCGTGAGAGTGTGTCCACTCAGCTGTTGTAACCAAACAATGTTGTGTCCCACCTCAGACATGTTGTGTCCCCACGGCACAAGACAGGTATTTGATGTACCCACCGAAACATGTGTGTTCCCACCGTCAAAACAATGGTTGTGTTCCCACCGTAAACCATGTATGTGGTCCCACCTCCAAGCCATGTTGGTGTCCCACCTTTCATAGCAATGTTGATGTCCTCACCGCAATGCAATGTTGTTAATGTCCACCGTTGAAACATGTTGTGTCCCACCTCAAACAGGTTGTGTCCCACCGCAAACATGTTGTTCCAACCTCAAATCATGTGGTGTCCCACCGCAAGCAGTTGTTCCCACCGGCAAGCATGAATTGCGTGCCTCACCCCGTAACATGTTGTGTCCACACCGGCAAGCGGATTCTTGTGTCCCACCAGCACCAAAACATGCCTTTGCTGTCTACCCTCAACCCTGTAAACAATAAGTTGTGTCCACGCGGGCAAAGCTTATTTTGATGTGTCCTATCCGTCAAGAACATGTTGTGTTCCCTTCGCAAAAGCATGTTGTTTTGTTCCCCACCTCGTCTAAGTCATTGTTGTTATTTGTCCCACTCCGCAACATGTTGGTGACCCACGAGAAATGTGAATGTCCCACCCATAGACATGTTGAAAATGTCTCCACTCGGGCAAACAATTAGGTAATGTGTCCCACCGTCTAAAACATGTAATGATGTCCCACACGGCTAAGCACATGTGAAAAATATGAACATGTTGTCAACCCACCGCAAGCATTGTTTGAGAAATGCTACCACACCAAGTCAAAAACATAGTGGTGTGTCCTCATCAAAACGAATAAACATAAGTTGTGTCCCAAACAACTGCCCAAGCATGATTGTGTCACCACCTCAAGCAATGTTAAGAATGTGTCCCACCTCAAGCATGTTGGATCCCACCTCAAGCATGTAGAAGATCTTCAGTTTGTGTAACCCACCGGTAAATGTTTGCTGTCCCACTCAGCAAGCATTGTTGTGTCCCACCGCTAAGCGATGTTGTAAGTCCCACGTGACCAGCATAGCATGTTGATTTGTCGGCCACCGCACAGCATAGTTGCTGTTCGTCCCACCGCCAATATCTCAAAGCATCTTATTTCCCAGCTACATATTTTGCGCAACTTAAGGGCCGTCCACACCTAGAACGATTTTGTTTTTTTGATTATTATTATTTGTGTACTTGTTTGACATTTTAGCTGCAATGTTCGGAGCTACTAACACAAGTATTTCACTGCAATAACATCTCCTAAACTGTGTAAACGACCAATAAACTTTCACTACATTTTTTGGTTTGATAATTATAACGACAACTATTTTTTAAAGTTTGAATTCCAGTGAAAAGGAGCATTCACACTACAAGGAACTACAAACAGAGGGGAGACGATAACGAGTGCTATCATTTGGATCACTTTCAGAGCAATTTTTTCCCCCCCTGTCCCCTGTGACGATTAAAACGTTGACGACCAATCAAAAATGTTTTCGATTGGTTCTAGGTGTGCGAGGCTGCTCGGCGAGGAGAGGAGGCAGAGAGCACTGCCTGAATAACTGGGCATGTGTGGGCATACCGCTGTTCACATGAATTATAGGATGTCCAGGGAGAATGATGATTGGATGGTGATGATACATTGATAAGATTCCAAACGAGACCGTTATAAAAATGGAAATGACTTGCAAACGCCTTGATTAACGACAACGAGGCATGCAACAATTAACACACTGACAAAAATATGCGCTGACCAAATGGCGTTTGTACTTGTATTGCTATACAGTTAAATAGGAGTTTCTATATAATACTCATTACATGTACTTTTAGTATTACATGTCACTGTGACAATGAAAACATCCCTAAAGCATTGAATGGTGTGCAAATGTTGTATACAGCGTGCAGTAGAATGCATTGATCAGTTGATTGACAGGTGTAGCCTACTGTACAGTGATAAGCTCTAGTGTGGAAGCTTGCCAACGTTTTGGTGTTTCTTTTGTCATACACTTGTATTTTAACCCCCCTCCCCAAGGAGGCCTCATTCTAAATAAGAAGTTGTTCTTAATTAACTGGCCTAGTTAAATAAAGCTTAAATAAAGGTGTTTTACAGTCATGTATAGTTTATTATTATCGTCCTTGGTGTGGATGGCAATGTGACAGTGTAAGGGGTTTACACAGTCTAGGAGGTCGGTCATAGGCACCTCAGGCCCTTAAGACCTCGGAAAAAAACTGCAAAATCAATGACAGACTTCCTGATTTATCTTGATCTTTATCTATTTTTAAACGAAATGTTGCTACCGTGATTGAAGACAGACAAACAACAATAACCACTAGGGTACAATATAGCGAAAAGAACACAGCCACATCGAACCACAACCCCTAGACGCAACTCTTGTTTTTCTTGAGCGGCAGAAAAGTCCAAGCGGAATCGGCGAGTTCAGCCGCACTTTAAGTCCTGCATTTAAAACTTGAACGTGTGTGTGATGGAACAWGTGTGTAGGTGGCCTGATACCATTCCATGTGTGTGTGTGTATGTGTGTGTGTGTATGTGTGTGTGATGGAACATGTGTGTAGGTGGCCTGATACCATTCCACGTGTGTGTGTATGTGTGTGTGTGTATGTGTGTGTGATGGGACATGTGTGTAAATGGCCTGATACCATTCCATGTGTGTGTGTATGTGTGTGTGTGTATGTGTGTGTGCGTATGTGTGTGTAAGTACGTGCTTTTCTTGACAGTAGGGCTACTGTAATCCATACAGCACAAGAATCAACATATAGGTCATCCAAATCTCTCTAGTGAGATGGAACATACTGGCTTCTCTGATTTGATACAATATCTAATCAATCCTACTGGCCTTCAACGTACACACACCCTCATTACTGCATCCAGGTTATGATGGGACAATATCGATCAACAGCATGACTGAAGTGCACACACACACACATTACTGCATCCAGGTCATGATGGGACAATATATATCGCAATCCAGCATGACTGAAGTGGACACACACACACACACTACACAAGTACACACACACACACACACACACACACCACACACACACACACACACACACAACACACCAACACACACACACCACACACCCACCACACATCACACAACACACACAAACA